>NW_028244285.1:0-143799 GCF_964263255.1 Lissotriton vulgaris | reverse complement strand
GTTATCTCTTTTGTCGAAAATCAGCCGTTTTTGCTCGAACATTAAATGCCTCTAAATGGTATTTAATTAACTTCCCGAGCCCCTGGAAGCATGAAAATCACTTTAAACATGCTAATTTTAGCTCTAACACTGATGATCCACCTACAAATGTGAACTGACGTTCAAAAATAAAACATTTGAAAACGGACCATTTTCCACATTTCTGAAGCATGACGTAATGGGGGGGTGTTATCTCTTTTGTCGAAAATCAGCCGTTTTTGCTCGAACATTAAATGCCTCCAAATGGTATTTAATTAACTTCCCGGGGTGAAGAAACCCTTTTTGAGAACTCAGAGTGAGTAAATTGGCCATTTTCATGCACTTTTAACCATTCCATAAATCTTGTGTTTTGGGCCCCTGGAAGCATGAAAATCACTTTAAACATGCTAATTTTAGCTCTAACACTGATGATCCACCTACAAATGTGAACTGACGTTCAAAAATAAAACATTTGAAAACGGACCATTTTCCACATTTCTGAAGCATGACGTAATGGGGGGGTGTTATCTCTTTTGTCGAAAATCAGCCGTTTTTGCTCGAACATTAAATGCCTCCAAATGGTATTTAATTAACTTCCCGAGCCCCTGGAAGCATGAAAATCACTTTAAACATGCTAATTTTAGCTCTAACACTGATGATCCACCTACAAATGTGAACTGACGTTCAAAAATAAAACATTTGAAAACGGACCATTTTCCACATTTCTGAAGCATGACGTAATGGGGGGGTGTTATCTCTTTTGTCGAAAATCAGCCGTTTTTGCTCGAACATTAAATGCCTCCAAATGGTATTTATTTCACTTCCCGGGGTGAAGAAACCCTTTTTGAGAACTCAGAGTGAGTAAATTGGCCATTTTCATGCACTTTTAACCATTCCATAAATCTTGTGTTTTGGGCCCCTGGAAGCATGAAAATCACTTTAAACATGCTAATTTTAGCTCTAACACTGATGATCCACCTACAAATGTGAACTGACGTTCAAAAATAAAACATTTGAAAACGGACCATTTTCCACATTTCTGAAGCATGACGTAATGGGGGGGTGTTATCTCTTTTGTCGAAAATCAGCCGTTTTTGCTCGAACATTAAATGCCTCCAAATGGTATTTATTTCACTTCCCGGGGTGAAGAAACCCTTTTTGAGAACTCAGAGTGAGTAAATTGGCCATTTTCATGCACTTTTAACCATTCCATAAATCTTGTGTTTTGGGCCCCTGGAAGCATGAAAATCACTTTAAACATGCTAATTTTAGCTCTAACACTGATGATCCACCTACAAATGTGAACTGACGTTCAAAAATAAAACATTTGAAAACGGACCATTTTCCACATTTCTGAAGCATGACGTAATGGGGGGGTGTTATCTCTTTTGTCAAAAATCAGCCGTTTTTGCTCGAACATTAAATGCCTCCAAATGGTATTTATTTCACTTCCCGAGCCCCTGGAAGCATGAAAATCACTTTAAACATGCTAATTTTAGCTCTAACACTGATGATCCACCTACAAATGTGAACTGACGTTCAAAAATAAAACATTTGAAAACGGACCATTTCCCACATTTCTGAAGCATGACGTAATGGGGGGGGGTGTTATCTCTTTTGTCGAAAATCAGCCGTTTTTGCTCGAACATTAAATGCCTCCAAATGGTATTTATTTCACTTCCCGAGCCCCTGGAAGCATGAAAATCACTTTAAACATGCTAATTTTAGCTCTAACACTGATGATCCACCTACAAATGTGAACTGACGTTCAAAAATAAAACATTTGAAAACGGACCATTTTCCACATTTCTGAAGCATGACGTAATGGGGGGGTGTTATCTCTTTTGTCGAAAATCAGCCTTTTTGCTCAAACATTAAATGCCTCCAAATGGTATTTAATTAACTTCCCGAGCCCCTGGAAGCATGAAAATCACTTTAAACATGCTAATTTTAGCTCTAACACTGATGATCCACCTACAAATGTGAACTGACGTTCAAAAATAAAACATTTGAAAACGGACCATTTTCCACATTTCTGAAGCATGACGTAATGGGGGGGTGTTATCTCTTTTGTCGAAAATCAGCCGTTTTTGCTCGAACATTAAATGCCTCCAAATGGTATTTAATTAACTTCCCGAGCCCCTGGAAGCATGAAAATCACTTTAAACATGCTAATTTTAGCTCTAACACTGATGATCCACCTACAAATGTGAACTGACGTTCAAAAATAAAACATTTGAAAACGGACCATTTTCCACATTTCTGAAGCATGACGTAATGGGGGGGTGTTATCTCTTTTGTCGAAAATCAGCCGTTTTTGCTCGAACATTAAATGCCTCCAAATGGTATTTATTTCACTTCCCGGGGTGAAGAAACCCTTTTTGAGAACTCAGAGTGAGTAAATTGGCCATTTTCATGCACTTTTAACCATTCCATAAATCTTGTGTTTTGGGCCCCTGGAAGCATGAAAATCACTTTAAACATGCTAATTTTAGCTCTAACACTGATGATCCACCTACAAATGTGAACTGACGTTCAAAAATAAAACATTTGAAAACGGACCATTTTCCACATTTCTGAAGCATGACGTAATGGGGGGGTGTTATCTCTTTTGTCGAAAATCAGCCGTTTTTGCTCGAACATTAAATGCCTCCAAATGGTATTTAATTAACTTCCCGGGGTGAAGAAACCCTTTTTGAGAACTCAGAGTGAGTAAATTGGCCATTTTCATGCACTTTTAACCATTCCATTAATCTTGTGTTTTGGGCCCCTGGAAGCATGAAAATCACTTTAAACATGCTAATTTTAGCTCTAACACTGATGATCCACCTACAAATGTGAACTGACGTTCAAAAATAAAACATTTGAAAACGGACCATTTTCCACATTTCTGAAGCATGACGTAATGGGGGGGTGTTATCTCTTTTGTCGAAAATCAGCCGTTTTTGCTCGAACATTAAATGCCTCCAAATGGTATTTAATTAACTTCCCGAGCCCCTGGAAGCATGAAAATCACTTTAAACATGCTAATTTTAGCTCTAACACTGATGATTCACCTACAAATGTGAACTGACGTTCAAAAATAAAACATTTGAAAACGGACCATTTTCCACATTTCTGAAGCATGATGTAATGGGGGGGTGTTATCTCTTTTGTCGAAAATCAGCCGTTTTTGCTCGAACATTAAATGCCTCCAAATGGTATTTAATTAACTTCCCGGGGTGAAGAAACCCTTTTTGAGAACTCAGAGTGAGTAAATTGGCCATTTTCATGCACTTTTAACCATTCCATTAATCTTGTGTTTTGGGCCCCTGGAAGCATGAAAATCACTTTAAACATGCTAATTTTAGCTCTAACACTGATGATCCACCTACAAATGTGAACTGACGTTCAAAAATAAAACATTTGAAAACGGACCATTTTCCACATTTCTGAAGCATGACGTAATGGGGGGGTGTTATCTCTTTTGTCGAAAATCAGCCGTTTTTGCTCGAACATTAAATGCCTCCAAATGGTATTTAATTAACTTCCCGAGCCCCTGGAAGCATGAAAATCACTTTAAACATGCTAATTTTAGCTCTAACACTGATGATCCACCTACAAATGTGAACTGACGTTCAAAAATAAAACATTTGAAAACGGACCATTTTCCAAGTTTCTGAAGCATGACGTAATGGGGGGGTGTTATCTCTTTTGTCGAAAATCAGCCGTTTTTGCTCGAACATTAAATGCCTCCAAATGGTATTTAATTAACTTCCCGGGGTGAAGAAACCCTTTTTGAGAACTCAGAGTGAGTAAATTGGCCATTTTCATGCACTTTTAACCATTCCATAAATCTTGTGTTTTGGGCCCCTGGAAGCATGAAAATCACTTTAAACATGCTAATTTTAGCTCTAACACTGATGATCCACCTACAAATGTGAACTGACGTTCAAAAATAAAACATTTGAAAACGGACCATTTTCCACATTTCTGAAGCATGACGTAATGGGGGGGTGTTATCTCATTTGTCGAAAATCAGCCGTTTTTGCTCGAACATTAAATGCCTCCAAATGGTATTTAATTAACTTCCCGAGCCCCTGGAAGCATGAAAATCACTTTAAACATGCTAATTTTAGCTCTAACACTGATGATCCACCTACAAATGTGAACTGACGTTCAAAAATAAAACATTTGAAAACGGACCATTTTCCACATTTCTGAAGCATGACGTAATGGGGGGGTGTTATCTCTTTTGTCGAAAATCAGCCGTTTTTGCTCGAACATTAAATGCCTCCAAATGGTATTTATTTCACTTCCCGGGGTGAAAAAACCCTTTTTGAGAACTCAGAGTGAGTAAATTGGCCATTTTCATGCACTTTTAACCATTCCATAAATCTTGTGTTTTGGGCCCCTGGAAGCATGAAAATCACTTTAAACATGCTAATTTTAGCTCTAACACTGATGATCCACCTACAAATGTGAACTGACGTTCAAAAATAAAACATTTGAAAACGGACCATTTTCCGCATTTCTGAAGCATGACGTAATGGGGGGGGTGTTATCTCTTTTGTCGAAAATCAGCCGTTTTTGCTCGAACATTAAATGCCTCCAAATGGTATTTAATTAACTTCCCGAGCCCCTGGAAGCATGAAAATCACTTTAAACATGCTAATTTTAGCTCTAACACTGATGATCCACCTACAAATGTGAACTGACGTTCAAAAATAAAACATTTGAAAACGGACCATTTTCCACATTTCTGAAGCATGACGTAATGGGGGGGTGTTATCTCTTTTGTCGAAAATCAGCCGTTTTTGCTCGAACATTAAATGCCTCCAAATGGTATTTAATTAACTTCCCGAGCCCCTGGAAGCATGAAAATCACTTTAAACATGCTAATTTTAGCTCTAACACTGATGATCCACCTACAAATGTGAACTGACGTTCAAAAATAAAACATTTGAAAACGGACCATTTTCCACATTTCTGAAGCATGACGTAATGGGGGGGGTGTTATCTCTTTTGTCGAAAATCAGCCGTTTTTGCTCGAACATTAAATGCCTCTAAATGGTATTTAATTAACTTCCCGAGCCCCTGGAAGCATGAAAATCACTTTAAACATGCTAATTTTAGCTCTAACACTGATGATCCACCTACAAATGTGACCTGACGTTCAAAAATAAAACATTTGAAAACGGACCATTTTCCACATTTCTGAAGCATGACGTAATGGGGGGGTGTTATCTCTTTTGTCGAAAATCAGCCGTTTTTGCTCGAACATTAAATGCCTCCAAATGGTATTTAATTAACTTCCCGGGGTGAAGAAACCCTTTTTGAGAACTCAGAGTGAGTAAATTGGCCATTTTCATGCACTTTTAACCATTCCATAAATCTTGTGTTTTGGGCCCCTGGAAGCATGAAAATCACTTTAAACATGCTAATTTTAGCTCTAACACTGATGATCCACCTACAAATGTGAACTGACGTTCAAAAATAAAACATTTGAAAACGGACCATTTTCCACATTTCTGAAGCATGACGTAATGGGGGGGTGTTATCTCTTTTGTCGAAAATCAGCCGTTTTTGCTCGAACATTAAATGCCTCCAAATGGTATTTAATTAACTTCCCGAGCCCCTGGAAGCATGAAAATCACTTTAAACATGCTAATTTTAGCTCTAACACTGATGATCCACCTACAAATGTGAACTGACGTTCAAAAATAAAACATTTGAAAACGGACCATTTTCCACATTTCTGAAGCATGACGTAATGGGGGGGTGTTATCTCTTTTGTCGAAAATCAGCCGTTTTTGCTCGAACATTAAATGCCTCCAAATGGTATTTATTTCACTTCCCGGGGTGAAGAAACCCTTTTTGAGAACTCAGAGTGAGTAAATTGGCCATTTTCATGCACTTTTAACCATTCCATAAATCTTGTGTTTTGGGCCCCTGGAAGCATGAAAATCACTTTAAACATGCTAATTTTAGCTCTAACACTGATGATCCACCTACAAATGTGAACTGACGTTCAAAAATAAAACATTTGAAAACGGACCATTTTCCACATTTCTGAAGCATGACGTAATGGGGGGGTGTTATCTCTTTTGTCGAAAATCAGCCGTTTTTGCTCGAACATTAAATGCCTCCAAATGGTATTTATTTCACTTCCCGGGGTGAAGAAACCCTTTTTGAGAACTCAGAGTGAGTAAATTGGCCATTTTCATGCACTTTTAACCATTCCATAAATCTTGTGTTTTGGGCCCCTGGAAGCATGAAAATCACTTTAAACATGCTAATTTTAGCTCTAACACTGATGATCCACCTACAAATGTGAACTGACGTTCAAAAATAAAACATTTGAAAACGGACCATTTTCCACATTTCTGAAGCATGACGTAATGGGGGGGTGTTATCTCTTTTGTCAAAAATCAGCCGTTTTTGCTCGAACATTAAATGCCTCCAAATGGTATTTATTTCACTTCCCGAGCCCCTGGAAGCATGAAAATCACTTTAAACATGCTAATTTTAGCTCTAACACTGATGATCCACCTACAAATGTGAACTGACGTTCAAAAATAAAACATTTGAAAACGGACCATTTCCCACATTTCTGAAGCATGACGTAATGGGGGGGGGTGTTATCTCTTTTGTCGAAAATCAGCCGTTTTTGCTCGAACATTAAATGCCTCCAAATGGTATTTATTTCACTTCCCGAGCCCCTGGAAGCATGAAAATCACTTTAAACATGCTAATTTTAGCTCTAACACTGATGATCCACCTACAAATGTGAACTGACGTTCAAAAATAAAACATTTGAAAACGGACCATTTTCCACATTTCTGAAGCATGACGTAATGGGGGGGGTGTTATCTCTTTTGTCGAAAATCAGCCTTTTTGCTCAAACATTAAATGCCTCCAAATGGTATTTAATTAACTTCCCGAGCCCCTGGAAGCATGAAAATCACTTTAAACATGCTAATTTTAGCTCTAACACTGATGATCCACCTACAAATGTGAACTGACGTTCAAAAATAAAACATTTGAAAACGGACCATTTTCCACATTTCTGAAGCATGACGTAATGGGGGGGTGTTATCTCTTTTGTCGAAAATCAGCCGTTTTTGCTCGAACATTAAATGCCTCCAAATGGTATTTAATTAACTTCCCGAGCCCCTGGAAGCATGAAAATCACTTTAAACATGCTAATTTTAGCTCTAACACTGATGATCCACCTACAAATGTGAACTGACGTTCAAAAATAAAACATTTGAAAACGGACCATTTTCCACATTTCTGAAGCATGACGTAATGGGGGGGTGTTATCTCTTTTGTCGAAAATCAGCCGTTTTTGCTCGAACATTAAATGCCTCCAAATGGTATTTAATTAACTTCCCGGGGTGAAGAAACCCTT
The DNA here is from genome assembly GCF_964263255.1 of Lissotriton vulgaris. Taxonomy (NCBI): domain Eukaryota; kingdom Metazoa; phylum Chordata; class Amphibia; order Caudata; family Salamandridae; genus Lissotriton; species Lissotriton vulgaris. Next base: position 136,388 of record NW_028244285.1, on the reverse strand, counting down.
TTTGAGAACTCAGAGTGAGTAAATTGGCCATTTTCATGCACTTTTAACCATTCCATAAAACTTGTGTTTTGGGCCCCTGGAAGCATGAAAATCACTTTAAACATGCTAATTTTAGCTCTAACACTGATGATCCACCTACAAATGTGAACTGACGTTCAAAAATAAAACATTTGAAAACGGACCATTTTCCACATTTCTGAAGCATGACGTAATGGGGGTGTTATCTCTTTTGTCGAAAATCAGCCGTTTTTGCTCGAACATTAAATGCCTCCAAATGGTATTTATTTCACTTCCCGAGCCCCTGGAAGCATGAAAATCACTTTAAACATGCTAATTTTAGCTCTAACACTGATGATCCACCTACAAATGTGAACTGACGTTCAAAAATAAAACATTTGAAAACGGACCATTTTCCACATTTCTGAAGCATGACGTAATGGGGGGGTGTTATCTCTTTTGTCGAAAATCAGCCGTTTTTGCTCGAACATTAAATGCCTCCAAATGGTATTTATTTCACTTCCCGGGGTGAAGAAACCTTTTTTGAGAACTCAAAGTGAGTAAATTGGCCATTTTCATGCACTTTTAACCATTCCATAAATCTTGTGTTTTGGGCCCCTGGAAGCATGAAAATCACTTTAAACATGCTAATTTTAGCTCTAACACTGATGATCCACCTACAAATGTGAACTGACGTTCAAAAATAAAACATTTGAAAACGGACCATTTTCCACATTTCTGAAGCATGACGTAATGGGGGGGTGTTATCTCTTTTGTCGAAAATCAGCCGTTTTTGCTCGAACATTAAATGCCTCCAAATGGTATTTAATTAACTTCCCGAGCCCCTGGAAGCATGAAAATCACTTTAAACATGCTAATTTTAGCTCTAACACTGATGATCCACCTACAAATGTGAACTGACGTTCAAAAATAAAACATTTGAAAACGGACCATTTTCCACATTTCTGAAGCATGACGTAATGGGGGGGTGTTATCTCTTTTGTCGAAAATCAGCCGTTTTTGCTCGAACATTAAATGCCTCCAAATGGTATTTAATTAACTTCCCGGGGTGAAGAAACCCTTTTTGAGAACTCAGAGTGAGTTAAATTGGCCATTTTCATGCACTTTTAACCATTCCATAAATCTTGTGTTTTGGGCCCCTGGAAGCATGAAAATCACTTTAAACATGCTAATTTTAGCTCTAACACTGATGATCCACCTACAAATGTGAACTGACGTTCAAAAATAAAACATTTGAAAACGGACCATTTTCCACATTTCTGAAGCATGACGTAATGGGGGGGTGTTATCTCTTTTGTCGAAAATCAGCCGTTTTTGCTCGAACATTAAATGCCTCCAAATGGTATTTAATTAACTTCCCGGGGTGAAGAAACCCTTTTTGAGAACTCAGAGTGAGTAAATTGGCCATTTTCATGCACTTTTAACCATTCCATAAATCTTGTGTTTTAGGCCCCTGGAAGCATGAAAATCACTTTAAACATGCTAATTTTAGCTCTAACACTGATGATCCACCTACAAATGTGAACTGACGTTCAAAAATAAAACATTTGAAAACGGACCATTTTCCACATTTCTGAAGCATGACGTAATGGGGGGGTGTTATCTCTTTTGTCGAAAATCAGCCGTTTTTGCTCGAACATTAAATGCCTCCAAATGGTATTTAATTAACTTCCCGAGCCCCTGGAAGCATGAAAATCACTTTAAACATGCTAATTTTAGCTCTAACACTGATGATCCACCTACAAATGTGAACTGACGTTCAAAAATAAAACATTTGAAAACGGACCACTTTCCACATTTCTGAAGCATGACGTAATGGGGGGGTGTTATCTCTTTTGTTGAAAATCAGCCGTTTTTGCTCGAACATTAAATGCCTCCAAATGGTATTTAATTAACTTCCCGGGGTGAAGAAACCCTTTTTGAGAACTCAGAGTGAGTAAATTGGCCATTTTCATGCACTTTTAACCATTCCATAAATCTTGTGTTTTGGGCCCCTGGAAGCATGAAAATCAATTTAAACATGCTAATTTTAGCTCTAACACTGATGATCCACCTACAAATGTGAACTGACGTTCAAAAATAAAACATTTGAAAACGGACCATTTTCCACATTTCTGAAGCATGACGTAATGGGGGGGTGTTATCTCTTTTGTCGAAAAATCAGCCGTTTTTGCTCGAACATTAAATGCCTCCAAATGGTATTTAATTAACTTCCCGAGCCCCTGGAAGCATGAAAATCACTTTAAACATGCTAATTTTAGCTCTAACACTGATGATCCACCTACAAATGTGAACTGACGTTCAAAAATAAAACATTTGAAAACGGACCATTTTCCACATTTCTGAAGCATGACGTAATGGGGGGGTGTTATCTCTTTTGTCGAAAATCAGCCGTTTTTGCTCGAACATTAAATGCCTCCAAATGGTATTTAATGAACTTCTCGGGGTGAAGAAACCCTTTTTGAGAACTCAGAGTGAGTAAATTGGCCATTTTCATGCACTTTTAACCATTCCATAAATCTTGTGTTTTGGGCCCCTGGAAGCATGAAAATCACTTTAAACATGCTAATTTTAGCTCTAACACTGATGATCCACCTACAAATGTGAACTGACGTTCAAAAATAAAACATTTGAAAACGGACCATTTTCCACATTTCTGAAGCATGACGTAATGGGGGGGTGTTATCTCTTTTGTCGAAAATCAGCCGTTTTTGCTCGAACATTAAATGCCTCCAAATGGTATTTAATTAACTTCCCGGGGTGAATAAACCCTTTTTGAGAACTCAGAGTGAGTTAAATTGGCCATTTTCATGCACTTTTAACCATTCCATAAATCTTGTGTTTTGGGCCCCTGGAAGCATGAAAATCACTTTAAACATGCTAATTTTAGCTCTAACACTGATGATCCACCTACAAATGTGAACTGACGTTCAAAAATAAAACATTTGAAAACGGACCATTTTCCACATTTCTGAAGCATGACGTAATGGGGGGGTGTTATCTCTTTTGTCGAAAATCAGCCGTTTTTGCTCGAACATTAAATGCCTCCAAATGGTATTTAATTAACTTCCCGGGGTGAAGAAACCCTTTTTGAGAACTCAGAGTGAGTAAATTGGCCATTTTCATGCACTTTTAACCATTCCATAAATCTTGTGTTTTAGGCCCCTGGAAGCATGAAAATCACTTTAAACATGCTAATTTTAGCTCTAACACTGATGATCCACCTACAAATGTGAACTGACGTTCAAAAATAAAACATTTGAAAACGGACCATTTTCCACATTTCTGAAGCATGACGTAATGGGGGGGTGTTATCTCTTTTGTCGAAAATCAGCCGTTTTTGCTCGAACATTAAATGCCTCCAAATGGTATTTAATTAACTTCCCGAGCCCCTGGAAGCATGAAAATCACTTTAAACATGCTAATTTTAGCTCTAACACTGATGATCCACCTACAAATGTGAACTGACGTTCAAAAATAAAACATTTGAAAACGGACCATTTTCCACATTTCTGAAGCATGACGTAATGGGGGGGTGTTATCTCTTTTGTTGAAAATCAGCCGTTTTTGCTCGAACATTAAATGCCTCCAAATGGTATTTAATTAACTTCCCGGGGTGAAGAAACCCTTTTTGAGAACTCAGAGTGAGTAAATTGGCCATTTTCATGCACTTTTAACCATTCCATAAATCTTGTGTTTTGGGCCCCTGGAAGCATGAAAATCACTTTAAACATGCTAATTTTAGCTCTAACACTGATGATCCACCTACAAATGTGAACTGACGTTCAAAAATAAAACATTTGAAAACGGACCATTTTCCACATTTCTGAAGCATGACGTAATGGGGGGTGTTATCTCTTTTGTCGAAAATCAGCCGTTTTTGCTCGAACATTAAATGCCTCCAAATGGTATTTAATTAACTTCCCGAGCCCCTGGAAGCATGAAAATCACTTTAAACATGCTAATTTTAGCTCTAACACTGATGATCCACCTATAAATGTGAACTGACGTTCAAAAATAAAACATTTGAAAACGGACCATTTTCCACATTTCTGAAGCATGACGTAATGGGGGGGTGTTATCTCTTTTGTCGAAAATCAGCCGTTTTTGCTCAAACATTAAATGCCTCCAAATGGTATTTAATTAACTTCCCGGGGTGAAGAAACCCTTTTTGAGAACTCAGAGTGAGTACATTGGCCATTTTCATGCACTTTTAACCATTACATAAATCTTGTGTTTTGGGCCCCTGGAAGCATGAAAATCACTTTAAACATGCTAATTTTAGCTCTAACACTGATGATCCACCTACAAATGTGAACTGACGTTCAAAAATAAAACATTTGAAAACGGACCATTTTCCACATTTCTGAAGCATGACGTAATGGGGGGGTGTTATCTCTTTTGTCGAAAATCAGCCGTTTTTGCTCGAACATTAAATGCCTCCAAATGGTATTTAATTAACTTCCCGAGCCCCTGGAAGCATGAAAATCACTTTAAACATGCTAATTTTAGCTCTAACACTGATGATCCACCTACAAATGTGAACTGACGTTCAAAAATAAAACATTTGAAAACGGACCATTTTCCACATTTCTGAAGCATGACGTAATGGGGGGGTGTTATCTCTTTTGTCGAAGATCAGCCGTTTTTGCTCGAACAATAAATGCCTCCAAATGGTATTTAATTAACTTCTCGGGGTGAAGAAACCCTTTTTGAGAACTCAGAGTGAGTAAATTGGCCATTTTCATGCACTTTTAACCATTCCATAAATCTTGTGTTTTGGGCCCCTGGAAGCATGAAAATCACTTTAAACATGCTAATTTTAGCTCTAACACTGATGATCCACCTACAAATGTGAACTGACGTTCAAAAATAAAACATTTGAAAACGGACCATTTTCCACATTTCTGAAGCATGACGTAATGGGGGGGTGTTATCTCTTTTGTCGAAAATCAGCCGTTTTTGCTCGAACATTAAATGCCTCCAAATGGTATTTATTTCACTTCCCGAGCCCCTGGAAGCATGAAAATCACTTTAAACATGCTAATTTTAGCTCTAACACTGATGGTCCACCTACAAATGTGAACTGACGTTCAAAAATAAAACATTTGAAAAAGGACCATTTTCCACATTTCTGAAGCATGACGTAATGGGGGGGTGTTATCTCTTTTGTCGAAAATCAGCCGTTTTTGCTCGAACATTAAATGCCTCCAAATGGTATTTAATTAACTTCCCGAGCCCCTGGAAGCATGAAAATCACTTTAAACATGCTAATTTTAGCTCTAACACTGATGATCCACCTACAAATGTGAACTGACGTTCAAAAATAAAACATTTGAAAACGGACCATTTTCCACATTTCTGAAGCATGACGTAATGGGGGGGTGTTATCTCTTTTGTCGAAAATCAGCCGTTTTTGCTCGAACATTAAATGCCTCCAAATGGTATTTAATTAACTTCCCGGGGTGAAGAAACCCTTTTTGAGAACTCAGAGTGAGTAAATTGGCCATTTTCATGCACTTTTAACCATTCCATAAATCTTGTGTTTTGGGCCCCTGGAAGCATGAAAATCACTTTAAACATGCTAATTTTAGCTCTAACACTGATGATCCACCTACAAATGTGAACTGACGTTCAAAAATAAAACATTTGAAAACGGACCATTTTCCACATTTCTGAAGCATGACGTAATGGGGGGGTGTTATCTCTTTTGTCGAAAATCAGCCGTTTTTGCTCGAACATTAAATGCCTCCAAATGGTATTTAATTAACTTCCCGAGCCCCTGGAAGCATGAAAATCACTTTAAACATGCTAATTTTAGCTCTAACACTGATGATCCACCTACAAATGTGAACTGACGTTCAAAAATAAAACATTTGAAAACGGACCATTTTCCACATTTCTTAAGCATGACGTAATGGGGGGGTGTTATCTCTTTTGTCGAAAATCAGCCGTTTTTGCTCGAACATTAAATGCCTCCAAATGGTATTTATTTCACTTCCCGGGGTGAAGAAACCCTTTTTGAGAACTCAGAGTGAGTAAATTGGCCATTTTCATGCACTTTTAACCATTCCATTAATCTTGTGTTTTGGGCCCCTGGAAGCATGAAAATCACTTTAAACATGCTAATTTTAGCTCTAACACTGATGATCCACCTACAAATGTGAACTGACGTTCAAAAATAAAACATTTGAAAACGGACCATTTTCCACATTTCTGAAGCATGACGTAATGGGGGGGTGTTATCTCTTTTGTCGAAAATCAGCCGTTTTTGCTCGAACATTAAATGCCTCCAAATGGTATTTAATTAACTTCCCGGGGTGAAGAAACCCTTTTTGAGAACTCAGAGTGAGTAAATTGGCCATTTTCATGCACTTTTAACCATTCCATAAATCTTGTGTTTTGGGCCCCTGGAAGCATGAAAATCACTTTAAACATGCTAATTTTAGCTCTAACACTGATGATCCACCTACAAATGTGAACTGACGTTCAAAAATAAAACATTTGAAAACGGACCATTTTCCACATTTCTGAAGCATGACGTAATGGGGGGGTGTTATCTCTTTTGTCGAAAATCAGCCGTTTTTGCTCGAACATTAAATGCCTCCAAATGGTATTTAATTAACTTCCCGAGCCCCTGGAAGCATGAAAATCACTTTAAACATGCTAATTTTAGCTCTAACACTGATGATCCACCTACAAATGTGAACTGACGTTCAAAAATAAAACATTTGAAAACGGACCATTTTCCACATTTCTGAAGCATGACGTAATGGGGGGGTGTTATCTCTTTTGTCGAAAATCAGCCGTTTTTGCTCGAACATTAAATGCCTCCAAATGGTATTTATTTCACTTCCCGGGGTGAAGAAACCCTTTTTGAGAACTCAGAGTGAGTAAATTGGCCATTTTCATGCACTTTTAACCATTCCATTAATCTTGTGTTTTGGGCCCCTGGAAGCATGAAAATCACTTTAAACATGCTAATTTTAGCTCTAACACTGATGATCCACCTACAAATGTGAACTGACGTTCAAAAATAAACATTTGAAAACGGACCATTTTCCACATTTCTGAAGCATGACGTAATGGGGGGGTGTTATCTCTTTTGTCGAAAATCAGCCGTTTTTGCTCGAACATTAAATGCCTCCAAATGGTATTTAATTAACTTACCGAGCCCCTGGAAGCATGAAAATCACTTTAAACATGCTAATTTTAGCTCTAATACTGATGATCCACCTACAAATGTGAACTGACGTTCAAAAATAAAACATTTGAAAACGGACCATTTTCCACATTTCTGAAGCATGACGTAATGGGGGGGTGTTATCTCTTTTGTCGAAAATCAGCCGTTTTTGCTCGAACATTAAATGCCTCCAAATGGTATTAAATTAACTTCCCGGGGTGAAGAAACCCTTTTTGAGAACTCAGAGTGAGTAAATTGGCCATTTTCATGCACTTTTAACCATTCCATAAATCTTGTGTTTTGGGCCCCTGGAAGCATGAAAATCACTTTAAACATGCTAATTTTAGCTCTAACACTGATGATCCACCTACAAATGTGAACTGACGTTCAAAAATAAAACATTTGAAAACGGACCATTTTCCACATTTCTGAAGCATGACGTAATGGGGGGGTGTTATCTCTTTTGTCGAAAATCAGCCGTTTTTGCTCGAACATTAAATGCCTCCAAATGGTATTTAATTAACTTCCCGAGCCCCTGGAAGCATGAAAATCACTTTAAACATGCTAATTTTAGCTCTAACACTGATGATCCACCTACAAATGTGAACTGACGTTCAAAAATAAAACATTTGAAAACGGACCATTTTCCACATTTCTGAAGCATGACGTAATGGGGGGGTGTTATCTCTTTTGTCGAAAATCAGCCGTTTTTGCTCGAACATTAAATGCCTCCAAATGGTCTTTATTTCACTTCCCGGGGTGAAGAAACCCTTTTTGAGAACTCAGAGTGAGTAAATTGGCCATTTTCATGCACTTTTAACCATTCCATAAATCTTGTGTTTTGGGCCCCTGGAAGCATGAAAATCACTTTAAACATGCTAATTTTAGCTCTAACACTGATGATCCACCTACAAATGTGAACTGACGTTCAAAAATAAAACATTTGAAAACGGACCATTTTCCACATTTCTGAAGCATGACGTAATGGGGGGGGGTGTTATCTCTTTTGTCGAAAATCAGCCGTTTTTGCTCGAACATTAAATGCCTCCAAATGGTATTTAATTAACTTCCCGAGCCCCTGGAAGCATGAAAATCACTTTAAACATGCTAATTTTAGCTCTAACACTGATGATCCACCTACAAATGTGAACTGACGTTCAAAAATAAAACATTTGAAAACGGACCATTTTCCACATTTCTGAAGCATGACGTAATGGGGGGGGTGTTATCTCTTTTGTCGAAAATCAGCCGTTTTTGCTCGAACATTAAATGCCTCCAAATGGTATTTAATTAACTTCCCGGGGTGAAGAAACCCTTTTTGAGAACTCAGAGTGAGTAAATTGGCCATTTTCATGCACTTTTAACCATTCCATAAATCTTGTGTTTTGGGCCCCTGGAAGCATGAAAATCACTTTAAACATGCTAATTTTAGCTCTAACACTGATGATCCACCTACAAATGTGAACTGACGTTCAAAAATAAAACATTTGAAAACAGACCATTTTCCACATTTCTGAAGCATGACGTAATGGGGGGGTGTTATCTCTTTTGTCGAAAATCAGCCGTTTTTGCTCGAACATTAAATGCCTCCAAATGGTATTTAATTAACTTCCCGAGCCCCTGGAAGCATGAAAATCACTTTAAACATGCTAATTTTAGCTCTAACACTGATGATCCACCTACAAATGTGAACTGACGTTCAAAAATAAAACATTTGAAAACGGACCATTTTCCACATTTCTGAAGCATGACGTAATGGGGGGGTGTTATCTCTTTTGTCGAAAATCAGCCGTTTTTGCTCGAACATTAAATGCCTCCAAATGGTATTTATTTCACTTCCCGGGGTGAAGAAACCCTTTTTGAGAACTCAGAGTGAGTAAATTGGCCATTTTCATGCACTTTTAACCATTCCATAAATCTTGTGTTTTGGGCCCCTGGAAGCATGAAAATCACTTTAAACATGCTAATTTTAGCTCTAACACTGATGATCCACCTACAAATGTGAACTGACGTTCAAAAATAAAACATTTGAAAACGGACCATTTTCCACATTTCTGAAGCATGACGTAATGGGGGGTGTTATCTCTTTTGTCGAAAATCAGCCGTTTTTGCTCGAACATTAAATGCCTCCAAATGGTATTTAATTAACTTCCCGAGCCCCTGGAAGCATGAAAATCACGTTAAACATGCTAATTTTAGCTCTAACACTGATGATCCACCTACAAATGTGAACTGACGTTCAAAAATAAAACATTTGAAAACGGACCATTTTCCACATTTCTGAAGCATGACGTAATGGGGGGGTGTTATCTCTTTTGTCGAAAATCAGCCGTTTTTGCTCGAACATTAAATGCCTCCAAATGGTATTTAATTAACTTCCCGAGGTGAAGAAACCCTTTTTGAGAACTCAGAGTGAGTAAATTGGCCATTTTCATGCACTTTTAACCATTCCCTAAATCTTGTGTTTTGGGCCCCTGGAAGCATGCAAATCACTTTAAACATGCTAATTTTAGCTCTAACACTGATGATCCACCTACAAATGTGAACTGACGTTCAAAAATAAAACATTTGAAAACGGACCATTTTCCACATTTCTGAAGCATGACGTAATGGGGGGGTGTTATCTCTTTTGTCGAAAATCAGCCGTTTTTGCTCGAACATTAAATGCCTCCAAATGGTATTTAATTAACTTCCCGAGCCCCTGGAAGCATGAAAATCACTTTAAACATGCTAATTTTAGCTCTAACACTGATGATCCACCTACAAATGTGAACTGACGTTCAAAAATAAAACATTTGAAAACGGACCATTTTCCACATTTCTGAAGCATGACGTAATGGGGGGGTGTTATCTCTTTTGTCGAAAATCAGCCGTTTTTGCTCGAACATTAAATGCCTCCAAATGGTATTTAATTAACTTCCCGGGGTGAAGAAACCCTTTTTGAGAACTCAGAGTGAGTAAATTGGCCATTTTCATGCACTTTTAACCATTCCATAAATCTTGTGTTTTAGGCCCCTGGAAGCATGAAAATCACTTTAAACATGCTAATTTTAGCTCTAACACTGATGATCCACCTACAAATGTGAACTGACGTTCAAAAATAAAACATTTGAAAACGGACCATTTTCCACATTTCTGAAGCATGACGTAATGGGGGGGTGTTATCTCTTTTGTCGAAAATCAGCCGTTTTTGCTCGAACATTAAATGCCTCCAAATGGTATTTATTTCACTTCCCGAGCCCCTGGAAGCATGAAAATCACTTTAAACATGCTAATTTTAGCTCTAACACTGATGATCCACCTACAAATGTGAACTGACGTTCAAAAATAAAACATTTGAAAACGGACCATTTTCCACATTTCTGAAGCATGACGTAATGGGGGGGTGTTATCTCTTTTGTCGAAAATCAGCCGTTTTTGCTCGAACATTAAATGCCTCCAAATGGTATTTATTTCACTTCCCGGGGTGAAGAAACCCTTTTTGAGAACTCAGAGTGAGTAAATTGGCCATTTTCATGCACTTTTAACCATTCCATTAATCTTGTGTTTTGGGCCCCTGGAAGCATGAAAATCACTTTAAACATGCTAATTTTAGCTCTAACACTGATGATCCACCTACAAATGTGAACTGACGTTCAAAAATAAAACATTTGAAAACGGACCATTTTCCACATTTCTGAAGCATGACGTAATGGGGGGGTGTTATCTCTTTTGTCGAAAATCAGCCGTTTTTGCTCGAACATTAAATGCCTCCAAATGGTATTTAATTAACTTCCCGAGCCCCTGGAAGCATGAAAATCACTTTAAACATGCTAATTTTAGCTCTAACACTGATGATCCACCTACAAATGTGAACTGACGTAAAAAAAAAAAACATTTGAAAACGGACCATTTTCCACATTTCTGAAGCATGACGTAATGGGGGGGTGTTATCTCTTTTGTCGAAAATCAGCCGTTTTTGCTCGAACATTAAATGCCTCCAAATGGTATTTAATTAACTTCCCGGGGTGAAGAAACCCTTTTTGAGAACTCAGAGTGAGTAAATTGGCCATTTTCATGCACTTTTAACCATTCCATAAATCTTGTGTTTTGGGCCCCTGGAAGCATGAAAATCACTTTAAACATGCTAATTTTAGCTCTAACACTGATGATCCACCTACAAATGTGAACTGACGTTCAAAAATAAAACATTTGAAAACGGACCATTTTCCACATTTCTGAAGCATGACGTAATGGGGGGTGTTATCTCTTTTGTCGAAAATCAGCCGTTTTTGCTCGAACATTAAATGCCTCCAAATGGTATTTAATTAACTTCCCGAGCCCCTGGAAGTATGAAAATCACTTTAAACATGCTAATTTTAGCTCTAACACTGATGATCCACCTACAAATGTGAACTGACGTTCAAAAATAAAACATTTGAAAACTGACCATTTTCCACATTTCTGAAGCATGACGTAATGGGGGGGTGTTATCTCTTTTGTCGAAAATCAGCCGTTTTTGCTCGAACATTAAATGCCTCCAAATGGTATTTAATTAACTTCCCGGGGTGAAGAAACCCTTTTTGAGAACTCAGAGTGAGTAAATTGGCCATTTTCATGCACTTTTAACCATTCCATAAATCTTGTGTTTTGGGCCCCTGGAAGCATGAAAATCACTTTAAACATGCTAATTTTAGCTCTAACACTGATGATCCACCTACAAATGTGAACTGACGTTCAAAAATAAAACATTTGAAAACGGACCATTTTCCACATTTCTGAAGCATGACGTAATGGGGGGGTGTTATCTCTTTTGTCGAAAATCAGCCGTTTTTGCTCGAACATTAAATGCCTCCAAATGGTATTTAATTAACTTCCCGAGCCCCTGGAAGCATGAAAATCACTTTAAACATGCTAATTTTAGCTCTAACACTGATGATCCACCTACAAATGTGAACTGACGTTCAAAAATAAAACATTTGAAAATGGACCATTTTCCACATTTCTGAAGCATGACGTAATGGGGGGGTGTTATCTCTTTTGTCGAAAATCAGCCGTTTTTGCTCGAACATTAAATGCCTCCAAATGGTATTTAATTAACTTCCCGGGGTGAAGAAACCCTTTTTGAGAACTCAGAGTGAGTAAATTGGCCATTTTCATGCACTTTTAACCATTCCATAAATCTTGTGTTTTAGGCCCCTGGAAGCATGAAAATCACTTTAAACATGCTAATTTTAGCTCTAACACTGATGATCCACCTACAAATGTGAACTGACGTTCAAAAATAAAACATTTGAAAACGGACCATTTTCCACATTTCTGAAGCATGACGTAATGGGGGTGTTATCTCTTTTGTCGAAAATCAGCCGTTTTTGCTCGAACATTAAATGCCTCCAAATGGTATTTATTTCACTTCCCGAGCCCCTGGAAGCATGAAAATCACTTTAAACATGCTAATTTTAGCTCTAACACTGATGATCCACCTACAAATGTGAACTGACGTTCAAAAATAAAACATTTGAAAACGGACCATTTTCCACATTTCTGAAGCATGACGTAATGGGGGGGTGTTATCTCTTTTGTCGAAAATCAGCCGTTTTTGCTCGAACATTAAATGCCTCCAAATGGTATTTAATTAACTTCCCGGGGTGAAGAAACCCTTTTTGAGAACTCAGAGTGAGTAAATTGGCCATTTTCATGCACTTTTAACCATTCCATAAATCTTGTGTTTTGGGCCCCTGGAAGCATGAAAATCACTTTAAACATGCTAATTTTAGCTCTAACACTGATGATCCACCTACAAATGTGAACTGACGTTCAAAAATAAAACATTTGAAAACGGACCATTTTCCACATTTCTGAAGCATGACGTAATGGGGAGGTGTTATCTCTTTTGTCGAAAATCAGCCGTTTTTGCTCGAACATTAAATGCCTCCAAATGGTATTTAATTAACTTCCCGGGGTGAAGAAACCCTTTTTGAGAACTCAGAGTGAGTAAATTGGCCATTTTCATGCACTTTTAACCATTCCATAAATCTTGTGTTTTAGGCCCCTGGAAGCATGAAAATCACTTTAAACATGCTAATTTTAGCTCTAACACTGATGATCCACCTACAAATGTGAACTGACGTTCAAAAATAAAACATTTGAAAACGGACCATTTTCCACATTTCTGAAGCATGACGTAATGGGGGGGTGTTATCTCTTTTGTCGAAAATCAGCCGTTTTTGCTCGAACATTAAATGCCTCCAAATGGTATTTATTTCACTTCCCGAGCCCCTGGAAGCATGAAAATCACTTTAAACATGCTAATTTTAGCTCTAACACTGATGATCCACCTACAAATGTGAACTGACGTTCAAAAATAAAACATTTGAAAACGGACCATTTTCCACATTTCTGAAGCATGACGTAATGGGGGGGTGTTATCTCTTTTGTCGAAAATCAGCCGTTTTTGCTCGAACATTAAATGCCTCCAAATGGTATTTAATTAACTTCCCGGGGTGAAGAAACCCTTTTTGAGAACTCAGAGTGAGTAAATTGGCCATTTTCATGCACTTTTAACCATTCCATAAATCTTGTGTTTTGGGCCCCTGGAAGCATGAAAATCACTTTAAACATGCTAATTTTAGCTCTAACACTGATGATCCACCTACAAATGTGAACTGACGTTCAAAAATAAAACATTTGAAAACGGACCATTTTCCACATTTCTGAAGCATGGCGTAATGGGGGGGTGTTATCTCTTTTGTCGAAAATCAGCCGTTTTTGCTCGAACATTAAATGCCTCCAAATGGTATTTAATTAACTTCCAGAGCCCCTGGAAGCATGAAAATCACTTTAAACATGCTAATTTTAGCTCTAACACTGATGATCCACCTACAAATGTGAACTGACGTTCGTTCAAAAATAAAACATTTGAAAACGGACCATTTTCCACATTTCTGAAGCATGACGTAATGGGGGGGGGTGTTATCTCTTTTGTCGAAAATCAGCCGTTTTTGCTCGAACATTAAATGCCTCCAAATGGTATTTAATTAACTTCCCGAGCCCCTGGAAGCATGAAAATCACTTTAAACATGCTAATTTTAGCTCTAACACTGATGATCCACCTACAAATGTGAACTGACGTTCAAAAATAAAACATTTGAAAACGGACCATTTTCCACATTTCTGAAGCATGACGTAATGGGGGGGTGTTATCTCTTTTGTCGAAAATCAGCCGTTTTTGCTCGAACATTAAATGCCTCCAAATGGTATTTATTTCACTTCCCGGGGTGAAGAAACCCTTTTTGAGAACTCAGAGTGAGTAAATTGGCCATTTTCATGCACTTTTAACCATTCCATAAATCTTGTGTTTTGGGCCCCTGGAAGCATGAAAATCACTTTAAACATGCTAATTTTAGCTCTAACACTGATGATCCACCTACAAATGTGAACTGACGTTCAAAAATAAAACATTTGAAAACGGACCATTTTCCACATTTCTGAAGCATGACGTAATGGGGGGGTGTTATCTCTTTTGTCGAAAATCAGCCGTTTTTGCTCGAACATTAAATGCCTCCAAATGGTATTTAATTAACTTCCCGGGGTGAAGAAACCCTTTTTGAGAACTCAGAGTGAGTAAATTGGCCATTTTCATGCACTTTTAACCATTCCATAAATCTTGTGTTTTAGGCCCCTGGAAGCATGAAAATCACTTTAAACATGCTAATTTTAGCTCTAACACTGATAATCCACCTACAAATGTGAACTGACGTTCAAAAATAAAACATTTGAAAACGGACCATTTTCCACATTTCTGAAGCATGACGTAATGGGGGGGTGTTATCTCTTTTGTCGAAAATCAGCCGTTTTTGCTCGAACATTAAATGCCTCCAAATGGTATTTAATTAACTTCCCGAGCCCCTGGAAGCATGAAAATCACTTTAAACATGCTAATTTTAGCTCTAACACTGATGATCCACCTACAAATGTGAACTGACGTTCAAAAATAAAACATTTGAAAACGGACCATTTTCCACATTTCTGAAGCATGACGTAATGGGGGGGTGTTATCTCTTTTGTCGAAAATCAGCCGTTTTTGCTCGAACATTAAATGCCTCCAAATGGTATTTATTTCACTTCCCGGGGTGAAGAAACCCTTTTTGAGAACTCAGAGTGAGTAAATTGGCCATTTTCATGCACTTTTAACCATTCCATAAATCTTGTGTTTTAGGCCCCTGGAAGCATGAAAATCACTTTAAACATGCTAATTTTAGCTCTAACACTGATGATCCACCTACAAATGTGAACTGACGTTCAAAAATAAAACATTTGAAAACGGACCATTTTCCACATTTCTGAAGCATGACGTAATGGGGGGGTGTTATCTCTTTTGTCGAAAATCAGCCGTTTTTGCTCGAACATTAAATGCCTCCAAATGGTATTTAATTAACTTCCCGAGCCCCTGGAAGCATGAAAATCACTTTAAACATGCTAATTTTAGCTCTAACACTGATGATCCACCTACAAATGTGAACTGACGTTCAAAAATAAAACATTTGAAAACGGACCATTTTCCACATTTCTGAAGCATGACGTAATGGGGGGGTGTTATCTCTTTTGTTGAAAATCAGCCGTTTTTGCTCGAACATTAAATGCCTCCAAATGGTATTTAATTAACTTCCCGGGGTGAAGAAACCCTTTTTGAGAACTCAGAGTGAGTAAATTGGCCATTTTCATGCACTTTTAACCATTCCATAAATCTTGTGTTTTGGGCCCCTGGAAGCATGAAAATCAATTTAAACATGCTAATTTTAGCTCTAACACTGATGATCCACCTACAAATGTGAACTGACGTTCAAAAATAAAACATTTGAAAACGGACCATTTTCCACATTTCTGAAGCATGACGTAATGGGGGGGTGTTATCTCTTTTGTCGAAAAATCAGCCGTTTTTGCTCGAACATTAAATGCCTCCAAATGGTATTTAATTAACTTCCCGAGCCCCTGGAAGCATGAAAATCACTTTAAACATGCTAATTTTAGCTCTAACACTGATGATCCACCTACAAATGTGAACTGACGTTCAAAAATAAAACATTTGAAAACGGACCATTTTCCACATTTCTGAAGCATGACGTAATGGGGGGGTGTTATCTCTTTTGTCGAAAATCAGCCGTTTTTGCTCGAACATTAAATGCCTCCAAATGGTATTTAATTAACTTCCCGGGGTGAAGAAACCCTTTTTGAGAACTCAGAGTGAGTAAATTGGCCATTTTCATGCACTTTTAACCATTCCATAAATCTTGTGTTTTGGGCCCCTGGAAGCATGAAAATCACTTTAAACATGCTAATTTTAGCTCTAACACTGATGATCCACCTACAAATGTGAACTGACGTTCAAAAATAAAACATTTGAAAACGGACCATTTTCCACATTTCTGAAGCATGACGTAATGGGGGGGTGTTATCTCTTTTGTCGAAAATCAGCCGTTTTTGCTCGAACATTAAATGCCTCCAAATGGTATTTAATTAACTTCCCGAGCCCCTGGAAGCATGAAAATCACTTTAAACATGCTAATTTTAGCTCTAACACTGATGATCCACCTACAAATGTGAACTGACGTTCGAAAATAAAACATTTGAAAACGGACCATTTTCCACATTTCTGAAGCATGACGTAATGGGGGGGTGTTATCTCTTTTGTCGAAAATTAGCCGTTTTTGCTCGAACATTAAATGCCTCCAAATGGTATTTATTTCACTTCCCGGGGTGAAGAAACCCTTTTTGAGAACTCAGAGTGAGTAAATTGGCCATTTTCATGCACTTTTAACCATTCCATTAATCTTGTGTTTTGGGCCCCTGGAAGCATGAAAATCACTTTAAACATGCTAATTTTAGCTCTAACACTGATGATCCACCTACAAATGTGAACTGACGTTCAAAAATAAAACATTTGAAAACGGACCATTTTCCACATTTCTGAAGCATGACGTAATGGGGGGGTGTTATCTCTTTTGTCGAAAATCAGCCGTTTTTGCTCAAACATTAAATGCCTCCAAATGGTATTTAATTAACTTCCCGAGCCCCTGGAAGCATGAAAATCACTTTAAACATGCTAATTTTAGCTCTAACACTGATGATCCACCTACAAATGTGAACTGACGTTCAAAAATAAAACATTTGAAAACGGACCATTTTCCACATTTCTGAAGCATGACGTTAATGGGGGGGTGTTATCTCTTTTGTCGAAAATCAGCCGTTTTTGCTCGAACATTAAATGCCTCCAAATGGTATTTAATTAACTTCCCGAGCCCCTGGAAGCATGAAAATCACTTTAAACATGCTAATTTTAGCTCTAACACTGATGATCCACCTACAAATGTGAACTGACGTTCAAAAATAAAACATTTGAAAACGGACCATTTTCCACATTTCTGAAGCATGACGTAATGGGGGGGTTTTATCTCTTTTGTCGAAAATCAGCCGTTTTTGCTCAAACATTAAATGCCTCTAAATGGTATTTAATTAACTTCCCGGGGTGAAGAAACCCTTTTTGAGAACTCAGAGTGAGTACATTGGCCATTTTCATGCACTTTTAACCATTCCATAAATCTTGTGTTTTGGGCCCCTGGAAGCATGAAAATCACTTTAAACATGCTAATTTTAGCTCTAACACTGATGATCCACCTACAAATGTGAACTGACGTTCAAAAATAAAACATTTGAAAACGGACCATTTTCCACATTTCTGAAGCATGACGTAATGGGGGGGTGTTATCTCTTTTGTCGAAAATCAGCCGTTTTTGCTCGAACATTAAATGCCTCCAAATGGTATTTAATTAACTTCCCGAGCCCCTGGAAGCATGAAAATCACTTTAAACATGCTAATTTTAGCTCTAACACTGATGATCCACCTACAAATGTGAACTGACGTTCAAAAATAAAACATTTGAAAACGGACCATTTTCCACATTTCTGAAGCATGACGTAATGGGGGGGTGTTATCTCTTTTGTCGAAGATCAGCCGTTTTTGCTCGAACAATAAATGCCTCCAAATGGTATTTAATTAACTTCTCGGGGTGAAGAAACCCTTTTTGAGAACTCAGAGTGAGTAAATTGGCCATTTTCATGCACTTTTAACCATTCCATAAATCTTGTGTTTTGGGCCCCTGGAAGCATGAAAATCACTTTAAACATGCTAATTTTACCTCTAACACTGATGATCCACCTACAAATGTGAACTGTTGTTCAAAAATAAAACATTTGAAAACGGACCATTTTCCACATTTCTGAAGCATGACGTAATGGGGGGGTGTTATCTCTTTTGTCGAAAATCAGCCGTTTTTGCTCGAACATTAAATGCCTCCAAATGGTATTTATTTCACTTCCCGAGCCCCTGGAAGCATGAAAATCACTTTAAACATGCTAATTTTAGCTCTAACACTGATGGTCCACCTACAAATGTGAACTGACGTTCAAAAATAAAACATTTGAAAAAGGACCATTTTCCACATTTCTGAAGCATGACGTAATGGGGGGGGGTGTTATCTCTTTTGTCGAAAATCAGCCGTTTTTGCTCGAACATTAAATGCCTCCAAATGGTATTTAATTAACTTCCCGAGCCCCTGGAAGCATGAAAATCACTTTAAACATGCTAATTTTAGCTCTAACACTGATGATCCACCTACAAATGTGAACTGACGTTCAAAAATAAAACATTTGAAAACGGACCATTTTCCACATTTCTGAAGCATGACGTAATGGGGGGGTGTTATCTCTTTTGTCGAAAATCAGCCGTTTTTGCTCGAACATTAAATGCCTCCAAATGGTATTTAATTAACTTCCCGGGGTGAAGAAACCCTTTTTGAGAACTCAGAGTGAGTAAATTGGCCATTTTCATGCACTTTTAACCATTCCATAAATCTTGTGTTTTGGGCCCCTGGAAGCATGAAAATCACTTTAAACATGCTAATTTTAGCTCTAACACTGATGATCCACCTACAAATGTGAACTGACGTTCAAAAATAAAACATTTGAAAACGGACCATTTTCCACATTTCTGAAGCATGACGTAATGGGGGGGTGTTATCTCTTTTGTCGAAAATCAGCCGTTTTTGCTCGAACATTAAATGCCTCCAAATGGTATTTAATTAACTTCCCGAGCCCCTGGAAGCATGAAAATCACTTTAAACGTGCTAATTTTAGCTCTAACACTGATGATCCACCTACAAATGTGAACTGACGTTCAAAAATAAAACATTTGAAAACGGACCATTTTCCACATTTCTGAAGCATGACGTAATGGGGGGGTGTTATCTCTTTTGTCGAAAATCAGCCGTTTTTGCTCGAACATTAAATGCCTCCAAATGGTATTTATTTCACTTCCCGGGGTGAAGAAACCCTTTTTGAGAACTCAGAGTGAGTAAATTGGCCATTTTCATGCACTTTTAACCATTCCATTAATCTTGTGTTTTGGGCCCCTGGAAGCATGAAAATCACTTTAAACATGCTAATTTTAGCTCTAACACTGATGATCCACCTACAAATGTGAACTGACGTTCAAAAATAAAACATTTGAAAACGGACCATTTTCCACATTTCTGAAGCATGACGTAATGGGGGGGTGTTATCTCTTTTGTCGAAAATCAGCCGTTTTTGCTCGAACATTAAATGCCTCCAAATGGTATTTAATTAACTTCCCGGGGTGAAGAAACCCTTTTTGAGAACTCAGAGTGAGTAAATTGGCCATTTTCATGCACTTTTAACCATTCCATAAATCTTGTGTTTTGGGCCCCTGGAAGCATGAAAATCACTTTAAACATGCTAATTTTAGCTCTAACACTGATGATCCACCTACAAATGTGAACTGACGTTCAAAAATAAAACATTTGAAAACGGACCATTTTCCACATTTCTGAAGCATGACGTAATGGGGGGGTGTTATCTCTTTTGTCGAAAATCAGCCGTTTTTGCTCGAACATTAAATGCCTCCAAATGGTATTTAATTAACTTCCCGAGCCCCTGGAAGCATGAAAATCACTTTAAACATGCTAATTTTAGCTCTAACACTGATGATCCACCTACAAATGTGAACTGACGTTCAAAAATAAAACATTTGAAAACGGACCATTTTCCACATTTCTGAAGCATGACGTAATGGGGGGGTGTTATCTCTTTTGTCGAAAATCAGCCGTTTTTGATCGAACATTAAATGCCTCCAAATGGTATTTATTTCACTTCCCGGGGTGAAGAAACCCTTTTTGAGAACTCAGAGTGAGTAAATTGGCCATTTTCATGCACTTTTAACCATTCCATTAATCTTGTGTTTTGGGCCCCTGGAAGCATGAAAATCACTTTAAACATGCTAATTTTAGCTCTAACACTGATGATCCACCTACAAATGTGAACTGACGTTCAAAAATAAACATTTGAAAACGGACCATTTTCCACATTTCTGAAGCATGACGTAATGGGGGGGTGTTATCTCTTTTGTCGAAAATCAGCCGTTTTTGCTCGAACATTAAATGCCTCCAAATGGTATTTAATTAACTTACCGAGCCCCTGGAAGCATGAAAATCACTTTAAACATGCTAATTTTAGCTCTAATACTGATGATCCACCTACAAATGTGAACTGACGTTCAAAAATAAAACATTTGAAAACGGACCATTTTCCACATTTCTGAAGCATGACGTAATGGGGGGGTGTTATCTCTTTTGTCGAAAATCAGCCGTTTTTGCTCGAACATTAAATGCCTCCAAATGGTATTAAATTAACTTCCCGGGGTGAAGAAACCCTTTTTGAGAACTCAGAGTGAGTAAATTGGCCATTTTCATGCACTTTTAACCATTCCATAAATCTTGTGTTTTGGGCCCCTGGAAGCATGAAAATCACTTTAAACATGCTAATTTTAGCTCTAACACTGATGATCCACCTACAAATGTGAACTGACGTTCAAAAATAAAACATTTGAAAACGGACCATTTTCCACATTTCTGAAGCATGACGTAATGGGGGGGTGTTATCTCTTTTGTCGAAAATCAGCCGTTTTTGCTCGAACATTAAATGCCTCCAAATGGTATTTAATTAACTTCCCGAGCCCCTGGAAGCATGAAAATCACTTTAAACATGCTAATTTTAGCTCTAACACTGATGATCCACCTACAAATGTGAACTGACGTTCAAAAATAAAACATTTGAAAACGGACCATTTTCCACATTTCTGAAGCATGACGTAATGGGGGGGTGTTATCTCTTTTGTCGAAAATCAGCCGTTTTTGCTCGAACATTAAATGCCTCCAAATGGTCTTTATTTCACTTCCCGGGGTGAAGAAACCCTTTTTGAGAACTCAGAGTGAGTAAATTGGCCATTTTCATGCACTTTTAACCATTCCATAAATCTTGTGTTTTGGGCCCCTGGAAGCATGAAAATCACTTTAAACATGCTAATTTTAGCTCTAACACTGATGATCCACCTACAAATGTGAACTGACGTTCAAAAATAAAACATTTGAAAACGGACCATTTTCCACATTTCTGAAGCATGACGTAATGGGGGGGTGTTATCTCTTTTGTCGAAAATCAGCCGTTTTTGCTCGAACATTAAATGCCTCCAAATGGTATTTAATTAACTTCCCGAGCCCCTGGAAGCATGAAAATCACTTTAAACATGCTAATTTTAGCTCTAACACTGATGATCCACCTACAAATGTGAACTGACGTTCAAAAATAAAACATTTGAAAACGGACCATTTTCCACATTTCTGAAGCATGACGTAATGGGGGGGTGTTATCTCTTTTGTCGAAAATCAGCCGTTTTTGCTCGAACATTAAATGCCTCCAAATGGTATTTAATTAACTTCCCGGGGTGAAGAAACCCTTTTTGAGAACTCAGAGTGAGTAAATTGGCCATTTTCATGCACTTTTAACCATTCCATAAATCTTGTGTTTTGGGCCCCTGGAAGCATGAAAATCACTTTAAACATGCTAATTTTAGCTCTAACACTGATGATCCACCTACAAATGTGAACTGACGTTCAAAAATAAAACATTTGAAAACGGACCATTTTCCACATTTCTGAAGCATGACGTAATGGGGGGGTGTTATCTCTTTTGTCGAAAATCAGCCGTTTTTGCTCGAACATTAAATGCCTCCAAATGGTATTTAATTAACTTCCCGAGCCCCTGGAAGCATGAAAATCACTTTAAACATGCTAATTTTAGCTCTAACACTGATGATCCACCTACAAATGTGAACTGACGTTCAAAAATAAAACATTTGAAAACGGACCATTTTCCACATTTCTGAAGCATGACGTAATGGGGGGGTGTTATCTCTTTTGTCGAAAATCAGCCGTTTTTGCTCGAACATTAAATGCCTCCAAATGGTATTTATTTCACTTCCCGGGGTGAAGAAACCCTTTTTGAGAACTCAGAGTGAGTAAATTGGCCATTTTCATGCACTTTTAACCATTCCATTAATCTTGTGTTTTGGGCCCCTGGAAGCATGAAAATCACTTTAAACATGCTAATTTTAGCTCTAACACTGATGATCCACCTACAAATGTGAACTGACGTTCAAAAATAAAACATTTGAAAACGGACCATTTTCCACATTTCTGAAGCATGACGTAATGGGGGGGTGTTATCTCTTTTGTCGAAAATCAGCCGTTTTTGCTCGAACATTAAATGCCTCCAAATGGTATTTAATTAACTTCCCGGGGTGAAGAAACCCTTTTTGAGAACTCAGAGTGAGTAAATTGGCCATTTTCATGCACTTTTAACTATTCCATTAATCTTGTGTTTTGGGCCCCTGGAAGCATGAAAATCACTTTAAACATGCTAATTTTAGCTCTAACACTGATGATCCACCTACAAATGTGAACTGACGTTCAAAAATAAAACATTTGAAAACGGACCATTTTCCACATTTCTGAAGCATGACGTAATGGGGGGGTGTTATCTCTTTTGTCGAAAATCAGCCGTTTTTGCTCGAACATTAAATGCCTCCAAATGGTATTTAATTAACTTCCCGAGCCCCTGGAAGCATGAAAATCACTTTAAACATGCTCATTTTAGCTCTAACACTGATGATCCACCTACAAATGTGAACTGACGTTCAAAAATAAAACATTTGAAAACGGACCATTTTCCACATTTCTGAAGCATGACGTAATGGGGGGGTGTTATCTCTTTTGTCGAAAATCAGCCGTTTTTGCTCGAACATTAAATGCCTCCAAATGGTATTTAATTAACTTCCCGGGGTGAAGAAACCCTTTTTGAGAACTCAGAGTGAGTAAATTGGCCATTTTCATGCACTTTTAACCATTCCATAAATCTTGTGTTTTGGGCCCCTGGAAGCATGAAAATCACTTTAAACATGCTAATTTTAGCTCTAACACTGATGATCCACCTACAAATGTGAACTGACGTTCAAAAATAAAACATTTGAAAACGGACCATTTTCCACATTTCTGAAGCATGACGTAATGGGGGGGTGTTATCTCTTTTGTCGAAAATCAGCCGTTTTTGCTCGAACATTAAATGCCTCCAAATGGTATTTAATTAACTTCCCGAGCCCCTGGAAGCATGAAAATCACTTTAAACATGCTAATTTTAGCTCTAACACTGATGATCCACCTACAAATGTGAACTGACGTTCAAAAATAAAACATTTGAAAACGGACCATTTTCCAAATTTCTGAAGCATGACGTAATGGGGGGGTGTTATCTCTTTTGTCGAAAATCAGCCGTTTTTGCTCGAACATTAAATGCCTCCAAATGGTATTTATTTCACTTCCCGGGGTGAAGAAACCCTTTTTGAGAACTCAGAGTGAGTAAATTGGCCATTTTCATGCACTTTTAACCATTCCATAAATCTTGTGTTTTGGGCCCCTGGAAGCATGAAAATCACTTTAAACATGCTAATTTTAGCTCTAACACTGATGATCCACCTACAAATGTGAACTGACGTTCAAAAATAAAACATTTGAAAACGGACCATTTTCCAAATTTCTGAAGCATGACGTAATGGGGGGGTGTTATCTCTTTTGCCGAAAATCAGCCGTTTTTGCTCGAACATTAAATATCTCCAAATGGTATTTAATTAACTTCCCGAGCCCCTGGAAGCATGAAAATCACTTTAAACATGCTAATTTTAGCTCTAACACTGATGATCCACCTACAAATGTGAACTGACGTTCAAAAATAAAACATTTGAAAACGGACCATTTTCCACATTTCTGAAGCATGACGTAATGGGGGGGTGTTATCTCTTTTGTCGAAAATCAGCCGTTTTTGCTCGAACATTAAATGCCTCCAAATGGTATTTAATTAACTTCCCGGGGTGAAGAAACCCTTTTTGAGAACTCAGAGTGAGTAAATTGGCCATTTTCATGCACTTTTAACCATTCCATAAATCTTGTGTTTTGGGCCCCTGGAAGCATGAAAATCACTTTAAACATGCTAATTTTAGCTCTAACACTGATGATCCACCTACAAATGTGAACTGACGTTCAAAAATAAAACATTTGAAAACGGACCATTTTCCACATTTCTGAAGCATGACGTAATGGGGGGGTGTTATCTCTTTTGTCAAAAATCAGCCGTTTTTGCTCGAACATTAAATGCCTCCAAATGGTATTTAATTAACTTCCCGAGCCCCTGGAAGCATGAAAATCACTTTAAACATGCTAATTTTAGCTCTAACACTGATGATCCACCTACAAATGTGAACTGACGTTCAAAAATAAAACATTTGAAAACGGACCATTTTCCACATTTCTGAAGCATGACGTAATGGGGGGGTGTTATCTCTTTTGTCGAAAATCAGCCGTTTTTGCTCGAACATTAAATGCCTCCAAATGGTATTTAATTAACTTCCCGAGCCCCTGGAAGCATGAAAATCACTTTAAACATGCTAATTTTAGCTCTAACACTGATGATCCACCTACAAATGTGAACTGACGTTCAAAAATAAAACATTTGAAAACGGACCATTTTCCACATTTCTGAAGCATGACGTAATGGGGGGGTGTTATCTCTTTTGTCGAAAATCAGCCGTTTTTGCTCGAACATTAAATGCCTCCAAATGGTATTTAATTAACTTCCCGAGCCCCTGGAAGCATGAAAATCACTTTAAACATGCTAATTTTAGCTCTAACACTGATGATCCACCTACAAATGTGAACTGACGTTCAAAAATAAAA
The DNA here is from genome assembly GCF_964263255.1 of Lissotriton vulgaris. NCBI lineage: Eukaryota > Metazoa > Chordata > Amphibia > Caudata > Salamandridae > Lissotriton > Lissotriton vulgaris. The sequence continues at coordinate 111,014 of NW_028244285.1, read as the reverse complement.
CATTTGAAAACGGACCATTTTCCACATTTCTGAAGCATGACGTAATGGGGGGGTGTTATCTCTTTTGTCGAAAATCAGCCGTTTTTGCTCGAACATTAAATGCCTCCAAATGGTATTTAATTAACTTCCCGGGGTGAAGAAACCCTTTTTGAGAACTCAGAGTGAGTAAATTGGCCATTTTCATGCACTTTTAACCATTCCATAAATCTTGTGTTTTGGGCCCCTGGAAGCATGAAAATCACTTTAAACATGCTAATTTTAGCTCTAACACTGATGATCCACCTACAAATGTGAACTGACGTTCAAAATAAAACATTTGAAAACGGACCATTTTCCACATTTCTGAAGCATGACGTAATGGGGGGGTGTTATCTCTTTTGTCGAAAATCAGCCGTTTTTGCTCGAACATTAAATGCCTCCAAATGGTATTTAATTAACTTCCCGAGCCCCTGGAAGCATGAAAATCACTTTAAACATGCTAATTTTAGCTCTAACACTGATGATCCACCTACAAATGTGAACTGACGTTCAAAAATAAAACATTTGAAAACGGACCATTTTCCACATTTCTGAAGCATGACGTAATGGGGGGGGTGTTATCTCTTTTGTCGAAAATCAGCCGTTTTTGCTCGAACATTAAATGCCTCCAAATGGTATTTATTTCACTTCCCGGGGTGAAGAAACCCTTTTTGAGAACTCAGAGTGAGTAAATTGGCCATTTTCATGCACTTTTAACCATTCCATAAATCTTGTGTTTTGGGCCCCTGGAAGCATGAAAATCACTTTAAACATGCTAATTTTAGCTCTAACACTGATGATCCACCTACAAATGTGAACTGACGTTCAAAAATAAAACATTTGAAAATGGACCATTTTCCACATTTCTGAAGCATGACGTAATGGGGGGGTGTTATCTCTTTTGTCGAAAATCAGCCGTTTTTGCTCGAACATTAAATGCCTCCAAATGGTATTTAATTAACTTCCCGAGCCCCTGGAAGCATGAAAATCACTTTAAACATGCTAATTTTAGCTCTAACACTGATGATCCACCTACAAATGTGAACTGACGTTCAAAAATAAAACATTTGAAAACGGACCATTTTCCACATTTCTGAAGCATGACGTAATAGGGGGGTGTTATCTCTTTTGTCGAAAATCAGCCGTTTTTGCTCGAACATTAAATGCCTCCAAATGGTATTTATTTCACTTCCCGAGCCCCTGGAAGCATGAAAATCACTTTAAACATGCTAATTTTAGCTCTAACACTGATGATCCACCTACAAATGTGAACTGACGTTCAAAAATAAAACATTTGAAAACGGACCATTTTCCACATTTCTGAAGCATGACGTAATGGGGGGGGGTGTTATCTCTTTTGTCGAAAATCAGCCGTTTTTGCTCGAACATTAAATGCCTCCAAATGGTATTTATTTCACTTCCCGAGCCCCTGGAAGCATGAAAATCACTTTAAACATGCTAATTTTAGCTCTAACACTGATGATCCACCTACAAATGTGAACTGACGTTCAAAAATAAAACATTTGAAAACGGACCATTTTCCACATTTCTGAAGCATGACGTAATGGGGGGGTGTTATCTCTTTTGTCGAAAATCAGCCGTTTTTGCTCGAACATTAAATGCCTCCAAATGGTATTTAATTAACTTCCCGAGCCCCTGGAAGCATGAAAATCACTTTAAACATGCTAATTTTAGCTCTAACACTGATGATCCACCTACAAATGTGAATTGACGTTCAAAAATAAAACATTTGAAAACGGACCATTTTCCACATTTCTGAAGCATGACGTAATGGGGGGTGTTATCTCTTTTGTAGAAAATCAGCCGTTTTTGCTCGAACATTAAATGCCTCCAAATGGTATTTAATTAACTTCCCGAGCCCCTGGAAGCATGAAAATCACTTTAAACATGCTAATTTTAGCTCTAACACTGATGATCCACCTACAAATGTGAACTGACGTTCAAAAATAAAACATTTGAAAACGGACCATTTTCCACATTTCTGAAGCATGACGTAATGGGGGGGTGTTATCTCTTTTGTTGAAAATCAGCCGTTTTTGCTCGAACATTAAATGCCTCCAAATGGTATTTAATTAACTTCCCGGGGTGAAGAAACCCTTTTTGAGAACTCAGAGTGAGTAAATTGGCCATTTTCATGCACTTTTAACCATTCCATAAATCTTGTGTTTTGGGCCCCTGGAAGCATGAAAATCACTTTAAACATGCTAATTTTAGCTCTAACACTGATGATCCACCTACAAATGTGAACTGACGTTCAAAAATAAAACATTTGAAAACGGACCATTTTCCACATTTCTGAAGCATGACGTAATGGGGGGGTGTTATCTCTTTTGTCGAAAATCAGCCGTTTTTGCTCGAACATTAAATGCCTCCAAATGGTATTTATTTCACTTCCCGAGCCCCTGGAAGCATGAAAATCACTTTAAACATGCTAATTTTAGCTCTAACACTGATGATCCACCTACAAATGTGAACTGACGTTCAAAAATAAAACATTTGAAAACGGACCATTTTCCACATTTCTGAAGCATGACGTAATGGGGGGGTGTTATCTCTTTTGTCGAAAATCAGCCGTTTTTGCTCGAACATTAAATGCCTCCAAATGGTATTTATTTCACTTCCCGGGGTGAAGAAACCTTTTTTGAGAACTCAGAGTGAGTAAATTGGCCATTTTCATGCACTTTTAACCATTCCATAAATCTTGTGTTTTGGGCCCCTGGAAGCATGAAAATCACTTTAAACATGCTAATTTTAGCTCTAACACTGATGATCCACCTACAAATGTGAACTGACGTTCAAAAATAAAACATTTGAAAACGGACCATTTTCCACATTTCTGAAGCATGACGTAATGGGGGGTGTTATCTCTTTTGTCGAAAATCAGCCGTTTTTGCTCGAACATTAAATGCCTCCAAATGGTATTTAATTAACTTCCCGAGCCCCTGGAAGCATGAAAATCACTTTAAACATGCTAATTTTAGCTCTAACACTGATGATCCACCTACAAATGTGAACTGACGTTCAAAAATAAAACATTTGAAAACGGACCATTTTCCACATTTCTGAAGCATGACGTAATGGGGGGGTGTTATCTCTTTTGTCGAAAATCAGCCGTTTTTGCTCGAACATTAAATGCCTCCAAATGGTATTTAATTAACTTCCCGGGGTGAAGAAACCCTTTTTGAGAACTCAGAGTGAGTAAATTGGCCATTTTCATGCACTTTTAACCATTCCATAAATCTTGTGTTTTGGGCCCCTGGAAGCATGAAAATCACTTTAAACATGCTAATTTTAGCTCTAATACTGATGATCCACCTACAAAAGTGAACTGACGTTCAAAAATAAAACATTTGAAAACGGACCATTTTCCACATTTCTGAAGCATGACGTAATGGGGGGGTGTTATCTCTTGTCGAAAATCAGCCGTTTTTGCTCGAACATTAAATGCCTCCAAATGGTATTTTTTTAACTTCCCGGGGTGAAGAAACCCTTTTTGAGAACTCAGAGTGAGTAAATTGGCCATTTTCATGCACTTTTAACCATTCCATAAATCTTGTGTTTTAGGCCCCTGGAAGCATGAAAATCACTTTAAACATGCTAATTTTAGCTCTAACACTGATGATCCACCTACAAATGTGAACTGACGTTCAAAAATAAAACATTTGAAAACGGACCATTTTCCACATTTCTGAAGCATGACGTAATGGGGGGGTGTTATCTCTTTTGTCGAAAATCAGCCGTTTTTGCTCGAACATTAAATGCCTCCAAATGGTATTTATTTCACTTCCCGGGGTGAAGAAACCTTTTTTGAGAACTCAGAGTGAGTAAATTGGCCATTTTCATGCACTTTTAACCATTCCATAAATCTTGTGTTTTGGGCCCCTGGAAGCATGAAAATCACTTTAAACATGCTAATTTTAGCTCTAACACTGATGATCCACCTACAAATGTGAACTGACGTTCAAAAATAAAACATTTGAAAACGGACCATTTTCCACATTTCTGAAGCATGACGTAATGGGGGGGTGTTATCTCTTTTGTCGAAAATCAGCCGTTTTTGCTCGAACATTAAATGCCTCCAAATGGTATTTAATTAACTTCCCGAGCCCCTGGAAGCATGAAAATCACTTTAAACATGCTAATTTTAGCTCTAACACTGATGATCCACCTACAAATGTGAACTGACGTTCAAAAATAAAACATTTGAAAACGGACCATTTTCCACATTTCTGAAGCATGACGTAATGGGGGGGTGTTATCTCTTTTGTCGAAAATCAGCCGTTTTTGCTCGAACATTAAATGCCTCCAAATGGTATTTAATTAACTTCCCGGGGTGAAGAAACCCTTTTTGAGAACTCAGAGTGAGTAAATTGGCCATTTTCATGCACTTTTAACCATTCCATAAATCTTGTGTTTTGGGCCCCTGGAAGCATGAAAATCACTTTAAACATGCTAATTTTAGCTCTAATACTGATGATCCACCTACAAATGTGAACTGACGTTCAAAAATAAAACATTTGAAAACGGACCATTTTCCACATTTCTGAAGCATGACGTAATGGGGGGGTGTTATCTCTTTTGTCGAAAATCAGCCGTTTTTGCTCGAACATTAAATGCCTCCAAATGGTATTTAATTAACTTCCCGAGCCCCTGGAAGCATGAAAATCACTTTAAACATGCTAATTTTAGCTCTAACACTGATGATCCACCTACAAATGTGAACTGACGTTCAAAAATAAAACATTTGAAAACGGACCATTTTCCACATTTCTGAAGCATGACGTAATGGGGGGGGTGTTATCTCTTTTGTCGAAAATCAGCCGTTTTTGCTCGAACATTAAATGCCTCCAAATGGTATTTAATTAACTTCCCGGGGTGAAGAAACCCTTTTTGAGAACTCAGAGTGAGTAAATTGGCCATTTTCATGCACTTTTAACCATTCCATAAATCTTGTGTTTTGGGCCCCTGGAAGCATGAAAATCACTTTAAACATGCTAATTTTAGCTCTAATACTGATGATCCACCTACAAATGTGAACTGATGTTCAAAAATAAAACATTTGAAAACGGACCATTTTCCACATTTCTGAAGCATGACGTAATGGGGGGGTGTTATCTCTTTTGTCGAAAATCAGCCGTTTTTGCTCGAACATTAAATGCCTCCAAATGGTATTTAATTAACTTCCCGGGGTGAAGAAACCCTTTTTTGAGAACTCAGAGTGAGTAAATTGGCCATTTTCATGCACTTTTAACCATTCCATAAATCTTGTGTTTTAGGCCCCTGGAAGCATGAAAATCACTTTAAACATGCTAATTTTAGCTCTAACACTGATGATCCACCTACAAATGTGAACTGACGTTCAAAAATAAAACATTTGAAAACGGACCATTTTCCACATTTCTGAAGCATGACGTAATGGGGGGGTGTTATCTCTTTTGTCGAAAATCAGCCGTTTTTGCTCGAACATTAAATGCCTCCAAATGGTATTTAATTAACTTCCCGAGCCCCTGGAAGCATGAAAATCACTTTAAACATGCTAATTTTAGCTCTAACACTGATGATCCACCTACAAATGTGAACTGACGTTCAAAAATAAAACATTTGAAAACGGACCATTTTCCACATTTCTGAAGCATGACGTAATGGGGGGGTGTTATCTCTTTTGTTGAAAATCAGCCGTTTTAGCTCGAACATTAAATGCCTCCAAATGGTATTTAATTAACTTCCCGGGGTGAAGAAACCCTTTTTGAGAACTCAGAGTGAGTAAATTGGCCATTTTCATGCACTTTTAACCATTCCATAAATCTTGTGTTTTGGGCCCCTGGAAGCATGAAAATCAATTTAAACATGCTAATTTTAGCTCTAACACTGATGATCCACCTACAAATGTGAACTGACGTTCAAAAATAAAACATTTGAAATCGGACCATTTTCCACATTTCTGAAGCATGACGTAATGGGGGGGTGTTATCTCTTTTGTCGAAAAATCAGCCGTTTTTGCTCGAACATTAAATGCCTCCAAATGGTATTTAATTAACTTCCCGAGCCCCTGGAAGCATGAAAATCACTTTAAACATGCTAATTTTAGCTCTAACACTGATGATCCACCTACAAATGTAAACTGACGTTCAAAAATAAAACATTTGAAAACGGACCATTTTCCACATTTCTGAAGCATGACGTAATGGGGGGGTGTTATCTCTTTTGTCGAAAATCAGCCGTTTTTGCTCGAACATTAAATGCCTCCAAATGGTATTTAATTAACTTCCCGGGGTGAAGAAACCCTTTTTGAGAACTCAGAGTGAGTAAATTGGCCATTTTCATGCACTTTTAACCATTCCATAAATCTTGTGTTTTAGGCCCCTGGAAGCATGAAAATCACTTTAAACATGCTAATTTTAGCTCTAACACTGATGATCCACCTACAAATGTGAACTGACGTTCAAAAATAAAACATTTGAAAACGGACCATTTTCCACATTTCTGAAGCATGACGTAATGGGGGGGTGTTATCTCTTTTGTCGAAAATCAGCCGTTTTTGCTCGAACATTAAATGCCTCCAAATGGTATTTAATTAACTTCCCGAGCCCCTGGAAGCATGAAAATCACTTTAAACATGCTAATTTTAGCTCTAACACTGATGATCCACCTACAAATGTGAACTGACGTTCGAAAATAAAACATTTGAAAACGGACCATTTTCCACATTTCTGAAGCATGACGTAATGGGGGGGGTGTTATCTCTTTTGTCGAAAATCAGCCGTTTTTGCTCGAACATTAAATGCCTCCAAATGGTATTTATTTCACTTCCCGAGCCCCTGGAAGCATGAAAATCACTTTAAACATGCTAATTTTAGCTCTAACACTGATGATCCACCTACAAATGTGAACTGACGTTCAAAAATAAAACATTTGAAAACGGACCATTTTCCACATTTCTGAAGCATGACGTAATGGGGGGGTGTTATCTCTTTTGTCGAAAATCAGCCGTTTTTGCTCGAACATTAAATGCCTCCAAATGGTATTTATTTCACTTCCCGGGGTGAAGAAACCTTTTTTGAGAACTCAGAGTGAGTAAATTGGCCATTTTCATGCACTTTTAACCATTCCATAAATCTTGTGTTTTGGGCCCCTGGAAGCATGAAAATCACTTTAAACATGCTAATTTTAGCTCTAACACTGATGATCCACCTACAAATGTGAACTGACGTTCAAAAATAAAACATTTGAAAACGGACCATTTTCCACATTTCTGAAGCATGACGTAATGGGGGGTGTTATCTCTTTTGTCGAAAATCAGCCGTTTTTGCTCGAACATTAAATGCCTCCAAATGGTATTTAATTAACTTCCCGAGCCCCTGGAAGCATGAAAATCACTTTAAACATGCTAATTTTAGCTCTAACATTGATGATCCACCTACAAATGTGAACTGACGTTCAAAAATAAAACATTTGAAAACGGACCATTTTCCACATTTCTGAAGCATGACGTAATGGGGGGGTGTTATCTCTTTTGTCGAAAATCAGCCGTTTTTGCTCGAACATTAAATGCCTCCAAATGGTATTTAATTAACTTCCCGGGGTGAAGAAACCCTTTTTGAGAACTCAGAGTGAGTAAATTGGCCATTTTCATGCACTTTTAACCATTCCATAAATCTTGTGTTTTGGGCCCCTGGAAGCATGAAAATCACTTTAAACATGCTAATTTTAGCTCTAATACTGATGATCCACCTACAAAAGTGAACTGACGTTCAAAAATAAAACATTTGAAAACGGACCATTTTCCACATTTCTGAAGCATGACGTAATGGGGGGGTGTTATCTCTTTTGTCGAAAATCAGCCGTTTTTGCTCGAACATTAAATGCCTCCAAATGGTATTTAATTAACTTCCCGGGGTGAAGAAACCCTTTTTGAGAACTCAGAGTGAGTAAATTGGCCATTTTCATGCACTTTTAACCATTCCATAAATCTTGTGTTTTAGGCCCCTGGAAGCATGAAAATCACTTTAAACATGCTAATTTTAGCTCTAACACTGATGATCCACCTACAAATGTGAACTGACGTTCAAAAATAAAACATTTGAAAACGGACCATTTTCCACATTTCTGAAGCATGACGTAATGGGGGGGTGTTATCTCTTTTGTCGAAAATCAGCCGTTTTTGCTCGAACATTAAATGCCTCCAAATGGTATTTAATTAACTTCCCGGGGTGAAGAAACCCTTTTTGAGAACTCAGAGTGAGTAAATTGGCCATTTTCATGCACTTTTAACCATTCCATAAATCTTGTGTTTTGGGCCCCTGGAAGCATGAAAATCACTTTAAACATGCTAATTTTAGCTCTAATACTGATGATCCACCTACAAATGTGAACTGACGTTCAAAAATAAAACATTTGAAAACGGACCATTTTCCACATTTCTGAAGCATGACGTAATGGGGGGGTGTTATCTCTTTTGTCGAAAATCAGCCGTTTTTGCTCGAACATTAAATGCCTCCAAATGGTATTTAATTAACTTCCCGAGCCCCTGGAAGCATGAAAATCACTTTAAACATGCTAATTTTAGCTCTAACACTGATGATCCACCTACAAATGTGAACTGACGTTCAAAAATAAAACATTTGAAAACGGACCATTTTCCACATTTCTGAAGCATGACGTAATGGGGGGGGTGTTATCTCTTTTGTCGAAAATCAGACGTTTTTGCTCGAACATTAAATGCCTCCAAATGGTATTTAATTAACTTCCCGGGGTGAAGAAACCCTTTTTGAGAACTCAGAGTGAGTAAATTGGCCATTTTCATGCACTTTTAACCATTCCATAAATCTTGTGTTTTGGGCCCCTGGAAGCATGAAAATCACTTTAAACATGCTAATTTTAGCTCTAATACTGATGATCCACCTACAAATGTGAACTGATGTTCAAAAATAAAACATTTGAAAACGGACCATTTTCCACATTTCTGAAGCATGACGTAATGGGGGGGTGTTATCTCTTTTGTCGAAAATCAGCCGTTTTTGCTCGAACATTAAATGCCTCCAAATGGTATTTAATTAACTTCCCGGGGTGAAGAAACCCTTTTTGAGAACTCAGAGTGAGTAAATTGGCCATTTTCATGCACTTTTAACCATTCCATAAATCTTGTGTTTTAGGCCCCTGGAAGCATGAAAATCACTTTAAACATGCTAATTTTAGCTCTAACACTGATGATCCACCTACAAATGTGAACTGACGTTCAAAAATAAAACATTTGAAAACGGACCATTTTCCACATTTCTGAAGCATGACGTAATGGGGGGGTGTTATCTCTTTTGTCGAAAATCAGCCGTTTTTGCTCGAACATTAAATGCCTCCAAATGGTATTTAATTAACTTCCCGAGCCCCTGGAAGCATGAAAATCACTTTAAACATGCTAATTTTAGCTCTAACACTGATGATCCACCTACAAATGTGAACTGACGTTCAAAAATAAAACATTTGAAAACGGACCATTTTCCACATTTCTGAAGCATGACGTAATGGGGGGGTGTTATCTCTTTTGTTGAAAATCAGCCGTTTTAGCTCGAACATTAAATGCCTCCAAATGGTATTTAATTAACTTCCCGGGGTGAAGAAACCCTTTTTGAGAACTCAGAGTGAGTAAATTGGCCATTTTCATGCACTTTTAACCATTCCATAAATCTTGTGTTTTGGGCCCCTGGAAGCATGAAAATCAATTTAAACATGCTAATTTTAGCTCTAACACTGATGATCCACCTACAAATGTGAACTGACGTTCAAAAATAAAACATTTGAAAACGGACCATTTTCCACATTTCTGAAGCATGACGTAATGGGGGGGTGTTATCTCTTTTGTCGAAAAATCAGCCGTTTTTGCTCGAACATTAAATGCCTCCAAATGGTATTTAATTAACTTCCCGAGCCCCTGGAAGCATGAAAATCACTTTAAACATGCTAATTTTAGCTCTAACACTGATGATCCACCTACAAATGTAAACTGACGTTCAAAAATAAAACATTTGAAAACGGACCATTTTCCACATTTCTGAAGCATGACGTAATGGGGGGGTGTTATCTCTTTTGTCGAAAATCAGCCGTTTTTGCTCGAACATTAAATGCCTCCAAATGGTATTTAATTAACTTCCCGGGGTGAAGAAACCCTTTTTGAGAACTCAGAGTGAGTAAATTGGCCATTTTCATGCACTTTTAACCATTCCATAAATCTTGTGTTTTGGGCCCCTGGAAGCATGAAAATCACTTTAAACATGCTAATTTTAGCTCTAACACTGATGATCCACCTACAAATGTGAACTGACGTTCAAAAATAAAACATTTGAAAACGGACCATTTTCCACATTTCTGAAGCATGACGTAATGGGGGGGTGTTATCTCTTTTGTCGAAAATCAGCCGTTTTTGCTCGAACATTAAATGCCTCCAAATGGTATTTAATTAACTTCCCGAGCCCCTGGAAGCATGAAAATCACTTTAAACATGCTAATTTTAGCTCTAACACTGATGATCCACCTACAAATGTGAACTGACGTTCGAAAATAAAACATTTGAAAACGGACCATTTTCCACATTTCTGAAGCATGACGTAATGGGGGGGTGTTATCTCTTTTGTCGAAAATCAGCCGTTTTTGCTCGAACATTAAATGCCTCCAAATGGTATTTAATTAACTTCCCGAGCCCCTGGAAGCATGAAAATCACTTTAAACATGCTAATTTTAGCTCTAACACTGATGATCCACCTACAAATGTGAACTGACGTTCAAAAATAAAACATTTGAAAACGGACCATTTTCCACATTTCTGAAGCATGACGTAATGGGGGGGTGTTATCTCTTTTGTCGAAAATCAGCCGTTTTTGCTCGAACATTAAATGCCTCCAAATGGTATTTAATTAACTTCCCGGGGTGAAGAAACCCTTTTTGAGAACTCAGAGTGAGTAAATTGGCCATTTTCATGCACTTTTAACCATTCCATAAATCTTGTGTTTTGGGCCCCTGGAAGCATGAAAATCACTTTAAACATGCTAATTTTAGCTCTAACACTGATGATCCACCTACAAATGTGAACTGACGTTCAAAAATAAAACATTTGAAAACGGACCATTTTCCACATTTCTGAAGCATGACGTAATGGGGGGGTGTTATCTCTTTTGTCGAAAATCAGCCGTTTTTGCTCGAACATTAAATGCCTCCAAATGGTATTTAATTAACTTCCCGGGGTGAAGAAACCCTTTTTGAGAACTCAGAGTGAGTAAATTGGCCATTTTCATGCACTTTTAACCATTCCATAAATCTTGTGTTTTAGGCCCCTGGAAGCATGAAAATCACTTTAAACATGCTAATTTTAGCTCTAACACTGATGATCCACCTACAAATGTGAACTGACGTTCAAAAATAAAACATTTGAAAACGGACCATTTTCCACATTTCTGAAGCATGACGTAATGGGGGGGTGTTATCTCTTTTGTCGAAAATCAGCCGTTTTTGCTCGAACATTAAATGCCTCCAAATGGTATTTAATTAACTTCCCGAGCCCCTGGAAGCATGAAAATCACTTTAAACATGCGAATTTTAGCTCTAACACTGATGATCCACCTACAAATGTGAACTGACGTTCAAAAATAAAACATTTGAAAACGGACCATTTCCCACATTTCTGAAGCATGACGTAATGGGGGGGTGTTATCTCTTTTGTTGAAAATCAGCCGTTTTTGCTCGAACATTAAATGCCTCCAAATGGTATTTAATTAACTTCCCGGGGTGAAGAAACCCTTTTTGAGAACTCAGAGTGAGTAAATTGGCCATTTTCATGCACTTTTAACCATTCCATAAATCTTGTGTTTTGGGCCCCTGGAAGCATGAAAATCAATTTAAACATGCTAATTTTAGCTCTAACACTGATGATCCACCTACAAATGTGAACTGACGTTCAAAAATAAAACATTTGAAAACGGACCATTTTCCACATTTCTGAAGCATGACGTAATGGGGGGGTGTTATCTCTTTTGTCGAAAAATCAGCCGTTTTTGCTCGAACATTAAATGCCTCCAAATGGTATTTAATTAACTTCCCGAGCCCCTGGAAGCATGAAAATCACTTTAAACATGCTAATTTTAGCTCTAACACTGATGATCCACCTACAAATGTGAACTGACGTTCAAAAATAAAACATTTGAAAACGGACCATTTTCCACATTTCTGAAGCATGACGTAATGGGGGGGTGTTATCTCTTTTGTCGAAAATCAGCCGTTTTTGCTCGAACATTAAATGCCTCCAAATGGTATTTAATTAACTTCCCGGGGTGAAGAAACCCTTTTTGAGAACTCAGAGTGAGTAAATTGGCCATTTTCATGCACTTTTAACCATTCCATAAATCTTGTGTTTTGGGCCCCTGGAAGCATGAAAATCACTTTAAACATGCTAATTTTAGCTCTAACACTGATGATCCACCTACAAATGTGAACTGACGTTCAAAAATAAAACATTTGAAAACGGACCATTTTCCACATTTCTGAAGCATGACGTAATGGGGGGGTGTTATCTCTTTTGTCGAAAATCAGCCGTTTTTGCTCGAACATTAAATGCCTCCAAATGGTATTTAATTAACTTCCCGAGCCCCTGGAAGCATGAAAATCACTTTAAACATGCTAATTTTAGCTCTAACACTGATGATCCACCTACAAATGTGAACTGACGTTCAAAAATAAAACATTTGAAAACGGACCATTTTCCACATTTCTGAAGCATGACGTAATGGGGGGGTGTTATCTCTTTTGTCGAAAATCAGCCGTTTTTGCTCGAACATTAAATGCCTCCAAATGGTATTTAATTAACTTCCCGGGGTGAAGAAACCCTTTTTGAGAACTCAGAGTGAGTAAATTGGCCATTTTCATGCACTTTTAACCATTCCATAAATCTTGTGTTTTGGGCCCCTGGAAGCATGAAAATCACTTTAAACATGCTAATTTTAGCTCTAACACTGATGATCCACCTACAAATGTGAACTGACGTTCAAAAATAAAACATTTGAAAACGGACCATTTTCCACATTTCTGAAGCATGACGTAATGGGGGGGTGTTATCTCTTTTGTCGAAAATCAGCCATTTTTGCTCGAACATTAAATGCCTCCAAATGGTATTTAATTAACTTCCCGGGGTGAAGAAACCCTTTTTGAGAACACAGAGTGAGTAAATTGGCCATTTTCATGCACTTTTTACCATTCCATAAATCTTGTGTTTTAGGCCCCTGGAAGCATGAAAATCACTTTAAACATGCTAATTTTAGCTCTAACACTGATGATCCACCTACAAATGTGAACTGACGTTCAAAAATAAAACATTTGAAAACGGACCATTTCCCACATTTCTGAAGCATGACGTAATGGGGGGGTGTTATCTCTTTTGTTGAAAATCAGCCGTTTTTGCTCGAACATTAAATGCCTCCAAATGGTATTTAATTAACTTCCCGGGGTGAAGAAACCCTTTTTGAGAACTCAGAGTGAGTAAATTGGCCATTTTCATGCACTTTTAACCATTCCATAAATCTTGTGTTTTGGGCCCCTGGAAGCATGAAAATCAATTTAAACATGCTAATTTTAGCTCTAACACTGATGATCCACCTACAAATGTGAACTGACGTTCAAAAATAAAACATTTGAAAACGGACCATTTTCCACATTTCTGAAGCATGACGTAATGGGGGGGTGTTATCTCTTTTGTCGAAAAATCAGCCGTTTTTGCTCGAACATTAAATGCCTCCAAATGGTATTTAATTAACTTCCCGAGCCCCTGGAAGCATGAAAATCACTTTAAACATGCTAATTTTAGCTCTAACACTGATGATCCACCTACAAATGTGAACTGACGTTCAAAAATAAAACATTTGAAAACGGACCATTTTCCACATTTCTGAAGCATGACGTAATGGGGGGGTGTTATCTCTTTTGTCGAAAATCAGCCGTTTTTGCTCGAACATTAAATGCCTCCAAATGGTATTTAATTAACTTCCCGGGGTGAAGAAACCCTTTTTGAGAACTCAGAGTGAGTAAATTGGCCATTTTCATGCACTTTTAACCATTCCATAAATCTTGTGTTTTGGGCCCCTGGAAGCATGAAAATCACTTTAAACATGCTAATTTTAGCTCTAACACTGATGATCCACCTACAAATGTGAACTGACGTTCAAAAATAAAACATTTGAAAACGGACCATTTTCCACATTTCTGAAGCATGACGTAATGGGGGGGTGTTATCTCTTTTGTCGAAAATCAGCCGTTTTTGCTCGAACATTAAATGCCTCCAAATGGTATTTAATTAACTTCCCGAGCCCCTGGAAGCATGAAAATCACTTTAAACATGCTAATTTTAGCTCTAACACTGATGATCCACCTACAAATGTGAACTGACGTTCAAAAATAAAACATTTGAAAACGGACCATTTTCCACATTTCTGAAGCATGACGTAATGGGGGGGTGTTATCTCTTTTGTCGAAAATCAGCCGTTTTTGCTCGAACATTAAATGCCTCCAAATGGTATTTAATTAACTTCCCGGGGTGAAGAAACCCTTTTTGAGAACTCAGAGTGAGTAAATTGGCCATTTTCATGCACTTTTAACCATTCCATAAATCTTGTGTTTTGGGCCCCTGGAAGCATGAAAATCACTTTAAACATGCTAATTTTAGCTCTAACACTGATGATCCACCTACAAATGTGAACTGACGTTCAAAAATAAAACATTTGAAAACGGACCATTTTCCACATTTCTGAAGCATGACGTAATGGGGGGGTGTTATCTCTTTTGTCGAAAATCAGCCATTTTTGCTCGAACATTAAATGCCTCCAAATGGTATTTAATTAACTTCCCGGGGTGAAGAAACCCTTTTTGAGAACTCAGAGTGAGTAAATTGGCCATTTTCATGCACTTTTTACCATTCCATAAATCTTGTGTTTTAGGCCCCTGGAAGCATGAAAATCACTTTAAACATGCTAATTTTAGCTCTAACACTGATGATCCACCTACAAATGTGAACTGACGTTCAAAAATAAAACATTTGAAAACGGACCATTTTCCACATTTCTGAAGCATGACGTAATGGGGGGGTGTTATCTCTTTTGTCGAAAATCAGCCGTTTTTGCTCGAACATTAAATGCCTCCAAATGGTATTTAATTAACTTCCCGAGCCCCTGGAAGCATGAAAATCACTTTAAACATGCTAATTTTAGCTCTAACACTGATGATCCACCTACAAATGTGAACTGACGTTCAAAAATAAAACATTTGAAAACGGACCATTTTCCACATTTCTGAAGCATGACGTAATGGGGGGGTGTTATCTCTTTTGTCGAAAATCAGCCGTTTTTGCTCGAACATTAAATGCCTCCAAATGGTATTTAATTAACTTCCCGGGGTGAAGAAACCCTTTTTGAGAACTCAGAGTGAGTAAATTGGCCATTTTCATGCACTTTTAACCATTCCATAAATCTTGTGTTTTGGGCCCCTGGAAGCATGAAAATCAATTTAAACATGCTAATTTTAGCTCTAACACTGATGATCCACCTACAAATGTGAACTGACGTTCAAAAATAAAACATTTGAAAACGGACCATTTTCCACATTTCTGAAGCATGACGTAATGGGGGGGTGTTATCTCT
Organism: Lissotriton vulgaris; assembly: GCF_964263255.1. Classification (NCBI taxonomy): domain Eukaryota; kingdom Metazoa; phylum Chordata; class Amphibia; order Caudata; family Salamandridae; genus Lissotriton; species Lissotriton vulgaris. The sequence goes on along the minus strand of NW_028244285.1, from coordinate 95,310 downwards.
TTTGTCGAAAATCAGCCGTTTTTGCTCGAACATTAAATGCCTCCAAATGGTATTTAATTAACTTCCCGGGGTGAAGAAACCCTTTTTGAGAACTCAGAGTGAGTAAATTGGCCATTTTCATGCACTTTTAACCATTCCATAAATCTTGTGTTTTGGGCCCCTGGAAGCATGAAAATCACTTTAAACATGCTAATTTTAGCTCTAACACTGATGATCCACCTACAAATGTGAACTGACGTTCAAAAATAAAACATTTGAAAACGGACCATTTTCCACATTTCTGAAGCATGACGTAATGGGGGGGTGTTATCTCTTTTGTCGAAAATCAGCCGTTTTTGCTCGAACATTAAATGCCTCCAAATGGTATTTAATTAACTTCCCGAGCCCCTGGAAGCATGAAAATCACTTTAAACATGCTAATTTTAGCTCTAACACTGATGATCCACCTACAAATGTGAACTGACGTTCGAAAATAAAACATTTGAAAACGGACCATTTTCCACATTTCTGAAGCATGACGTAATGGGGGGGTGTTATCTCTTTTGTCGAAAATCAGCCGTTTTTGCTCGAACATTAAATGCCTCCAAATGGTATTTAATTAACTTCCCGAGCCCCTGGAAGCATGAAAATCACTTTAAACATGCTAATTTTAGCTCTAACACTGATGATCCACCTACAAATGTGAACTGACGTTCAAAAATAAAACATTTGAAAACGGACCATTTTCCACATTTCTGAAGCATGACGTAATGGGGGGGTGTTATCTCTTTTGTCGAAAATCAGCCGTTTTTGCTCGAACATTAAATGCCTCCAAATGGTATTTAATTAACTTCCCGGGGTGAAGAAACCCTTTTTGAGAACTCAGAGTGAGTAAATTGGCCATTTTCATGCACTTTTAACCATTCCATAAATCTTGTGTTTTGGGCCCCTGGAAGCATGAAAATCACTTTAAACATGCTAATTTTAGCTCTAACACTGATGATCCACCTACAAATGTGAACTGACGTTCAAAAATAAAACATTTGAAAACGGACCATTTTCCACATTTCTGAAGCATGACGTAATGGGGGGGTGTTATCTCTTTTGTCGAAAAATCAGCCGTTTTTGCTCGAACATTAAATGCCTCCAAATGGTATTTAATTAACTTCCCGAGCCCCTGGAAGCATGAAAATCACTTTAAACATGCTAATTTTAGCTCTAACACTGATGATCCACCTACAAATGTGAACTGACGTTCAAAAATAAAACATTTGAAAACGGACCATTTTCCACATTTCTGAAGCATGACGTAATGGGGGGGTGTTATCTCTTTTGTCGAAAATCAGCCGTTTTTGCTCGAACATTAAATGCCTCCAAATGGTATTTAATTAACTTCCCGGGGTGAAGAAACCCTTTTTGAGAACTCAGAGTGAGTAAATTGGCCATTTTCATGCACTTTTAACCATTCCATAAATCTTGTGTTTTGGGCCCCTGGAAGCATGAAAATCACTTTAAACATGCTAATTTTAGCTCTAACACTGATGATCCACCTACAAATGTGAACTGACGTTCAAAAATAAAACATTTGAAAACGGACCATTTTCCACATTTCTGAAGCATGACGTAATGGGGGGGTGTTATCTCTTTTGTCGAAAATCAGCCGTTTTTGCTCGAACATTAAATGCCTCCAAATGGTATTTAATTAACTTCCCGAGCCCCTGGAAGCATGAAAATCACTTTAAACATGCTAATTTTAGCTCTAACACTGATGATCCACCTACAAATGTGAACTGACGTTCGAAAATAAAACATTTGAAAACGGACCATTTTCCACATTTCTGAAGCATGACGTAATGGGGGGGTGTTATCTCTTTTGTCGAAAATCAGCCGTTTTTGCTCGAACATTAAATGCCTCCAAATGGTATTTAATTATCTTCCCGAGCCCCTGGAAGCATGAAAATCACTTTAAACATGCTAATTTTAGCTCTAACACTGATGATTCACCTACAAATGTGAACTGACGTTCAAAAATAAAACATTTGAAAACGGACCATTTTCCACATTTCTGAAGCATGACGTAATGGGGGGGTGTTATCTCTTTTGTCGAAAATCAGCCGTTTTTGCTCGAACATTAAATGCCTCCAAATGGTATTTAATTAACTTCCCGGGGTGAAGAAACCCTTTTTGAGAACTCAGAGTGAGTAAATTGGCCATTTTCATGCACTTTTAACCATTCCATAAATCTTGTGTTTTGGGCCCCTGGAAGCATGAAAATCACTTTAAACATGCTAATTTTAGCTCTAACACTGATGATCCACCTACAAATGTGAACTGACGTTCAAAAATAAAACATTTGAAAACGGACCATTTTCCACATTTCTGAAGCATGACGTAATGGGGGGGTGTTATCTCTTTTGTCGAAAATCAGCCGTTTTTGCTCGAACATTAAATGCCTCCAAATGGTATTTAATTAACTTCCCGAGCCCCTGGAAGCATGAAAATCACTTTAAACATGCTAATTTTAGCTCTAACACTGATGATCCACCTACAAATGTGAACTGACGTTCAAAAATAAAACATTTGAAAACGGACCATTTTCCACATTTCTGAAGCATGACGTAATGGGGGGGTGTTATCTCTTTTGTCGAAGATCAGCCGTTTTTGCTCGAACATTAAATGCCTCCAAATGGTATTTAATTAACTTCTCGGGGTGAAGAAACCCTTTTTGAGAACTCAGAGTGAGTAAATTGGCCATTTTCATGCACTTTTAACCATTCCATAAATCTTGTGTTTTGGGCCCCTGGAAGCATGAAAATCACTTTAAACATGCTAATTTTAGCTCTAACACTGATGATCCACCTACAAATGTGAACTGACGTTCAAAAATAAAACATTTGAAAACGGACCATTTTCCACATTTCTGAAGCATGACGTAATGGGGGGGTGTTATCTCTTTTGTCGAAAATCAGCCGTTTTTGCTCGAACATTAAATGCCTCCAAATGGTATTTAATTAACTTCCCGAGCCCCTGGAAGCATGAAAATCACTTTAAACATGCTAATTTTAGCTCTAACACTGATGATCCACCTACAAATGTGAACTGACGTTCAAAAATAAAACATTTGAAAACGGACCATTTTCCACATTTCTGAAGCATGACGTAATGGGGGGGTGTTATCTCTTTTGTCGAAAATCAGCCGTTTTTGCTCGAACATTAAATGCCTCCAAATGGTATTTAATTAACTTCCCGAGCCCCTGGAAGCATGAAAATCACTTTAAACATGCTAATTTTAGCTCTAACACTGATGATCCACCTACAAATGTGAACTGACGTTCAAAAATAAAACATTTGAAAACGGACCATTTTCCACATTTCTGAAGCATGACGTAATGGGGGGGTGTTATCTCTTTTGTCGAAAATCAGCCGTTTTTGCTCGAACATTAAATGCCTCCAAATGGTATTTATTTCACTTCCCGAGCCCCTGGAAGCATGAAAATCACTTTAAACATGCTAATTTTAGCTCTAACACTGATGATCCACCTACAAATGTGAACTGACGTTCAAAAATAAAACATTTGAAAACGGACCATTTTCCACATTTCTGAAGCATGACGTAATGGGGGGGGTGTTATCTCTTTTGTCGAAAATCAGCCGTTTTTGCTCGAACATTAAATGCCTCCAAATGGTATTTATTTCACTTCCCGAGCCCCTGGAAGCATGAAAATCACTTTAAACATGCTAATTTTAGCTCTAACACTGATGATCCACCTACAAATGTGAACTGACGTTCAAAAATAAAACATTTGAAAACGGACCATTTTCCACATTTCTGAAGCATGACGTAATGGGGGGGTGTTATCTCTTTTGTCGAAAATCAGCCGTTTTTGCTCGAACATTAAATGCCTCCAAATGGTATTTAATTAACTTCCCGAGCCCCTGGAAGCATGAAAATCACTTTAAACATGCTAATTTTAGCTCTAACACTGATGATCCACCTACAAATGTGAACTGACGTTCAAAAATAAAACATTTGAAAACGGACCATTTTCCACATTTCTGAAGCATGACGTAATGGGGGGGTGTTATCTCTTTTGTAGAAAATCAGCCGTTTTTGCTCGAACATTAAATGCCTCCAAATGGTATTTAATTAACTTCCCGAGCCCCTGGAAGCATGAAAATCACTTTAAACATGCTAATTTTAGCTCTAACACTGATGATCCACCTACAAATGTGAACTGACGTTCAAAAATAAAACATTTGAAAACGGACCATTTTCCACATTTCTGAAGCATGACGTAATGGGGGGGTGTTATCTCTTTTGTTGAAAATCAGCCGTTTTTGCTCGAACATTAAATGCCTCCAAATGGTATTTAATTAACTTCCCGGGGTGAAGAAACCCTTTTTGAGAACTCAGAGTGAGTAAATTGGCCATTTTCATGCACTTTTAACCATTCCATAAATCTTGTGTTTTGGGCCCCTGGAAGCATGAAAATCACTTTAAACATGCTAATTTTAGCTCTAACACTGATGATCCACCTACAAATGTGAACTGACGTTCAAAAATAAAACATTTGAAAACGGACCATTTTCCACATTTCTGAAGCATGACGTAATGGGGGGGTGTTATCTCTTTTGTCGAAAAATCAGCCGTTTTTGCTCGAACATTAAATGCCTCCAAATGGTATTTAATTAACTTCCCGAGCCCCTGGAAGCATGAAAATCACTTTAAACATGCTAATTTTAGCTCTAACACTGATGATCCACCTACAAATGTAAACTGACGTTCAAAAATAAAACATTTGAAAACGGACCATTTTCCACATTTCTGAAGCATGACGTAATGGGGGGGTGTTATCTCTTTTGTCGAAAATCAGCCGTTTTTGCTCGAACATTAAATGCCTCCAAATGGTATTTAATTAACTTCCCGGGGTGAAGAAACCCTTTTTGAGAACTCAGAGTGAGTAAATTGGCCATTTTCATGCACTTTTAACCATTCCATAAATCTTGTGTTTTGGGCCCCTGGAAGCATGAAAATCACTTTAAACATGCTAATTTTAGCTCTAACACTGATGATCCACCTACAAATGTGAACTGACGTTCAAAAATAAAACATTTGAAAACGGACCATTTTCCACATTTCTGAAGCATGACGTAATGGGGGGGTGTTATCTCTTTTGTCGAAAATCAGCCGTTTTTGCTCGAACATTAAATGCCTCCAAATGGTATTTAATTAACTTCCCGAGCCCCTGGAAGCATGAAAATCACTTTAAACATGCTAATTTTAGCTCTAACACTGATGATCCACCTACAAATGTGAACTGACGTTCGAAAATAAAACATTTGAAAACGGACCATTTTCCACATTTCTGAAGCATGACGTAATGGGGGGGTGTTATCTCTTTTGTCGAAAATCAGCCGTTTTTGCTCGAACATTAAATGCCTCCAAATGGTATTTAATTAACTTCCCGAGCCCCTGGAAGCATGAAAATCACTTTAAACATGCTAATTTTAGCTCTAACACTGATGATCCACCTACAAATGTGAACTGACGTTCAAAAATAAAACATTTGAAAACGGACCATTTTCCACATTTCTGAAGCATGACGTAATGGGGGGGTGTTATCTCTTTTGTCGAAAATCAGCCGTTTTTGCTCGAACATTAAATGCCTCCAAATGGTATTTAATTAACTTCCCGGGGTGAAGAAACCCTTTTTGAGAACTCAGAGTGAGTAAATTGGCCATTTTCATGCACTTTTAACCATTCCATAAATCTTGTGTTTTGGGCCCCTGGAAGCATGAAAATCACTTTAAACATGCTAATTTTAGCTCTAACACTGATGATCCACCTACAAATGTGAACTGACGTTCAAAAATAAAACATTTGAAAACGGACCATTTTCCACATTTCTGAAGCATGACGTAATGGGGGGGTGTTATCTCTTTTGTCGAAAATCAGCCGTTTTTGCTCGAACATTAAATGCCTCCAAATGGTATTTAATTAACTTCCCGGGGTGAAGAAACCCTTTTTGAGAACTCAGAGTGAGTAAATTGGCAATTTTCATGCACTTTTAACCATTCCATAAATCTTGTGTTTTAGGCCCCTGGAAGCATGAAAATCACTTTAAACATGCTAATTTTAGCTCTAACACTGATGATCCACCTACAAATGTGAACTGACGTTCAAAAATAAAACATTTGAAAACGGACCATTTTCCACATTTCTGAAGCATGACGTAATGGGGGGGTGTTATCTCTTTTGTCGAAAATCAGCCGTTTTTGCTCGAACATTAAATGCCTCCAAATGGTATTTAATTAACTTCCCGAGCCCCTGGAAGCATGAAAATCACTTTAAACATGCGAATTTTAGCTCTAACACTGATGATCCACCTACAAATGTGAACTGACGTTCAAAAATAAAACATTTGAAAACGGACCATTTCCCACATTTCTGAAGCATGACGTAATGGGGGGGTGTTATCTCTTTTGTTGAAAATCAGCCGTTTTTGCTCGAACATTAAATGCCTCCAAATGGTATTTAATTAACTTCCCGGGGTGAAGAAACCCTTTTTGAGAACTCAGAGTGAGTAAATTGGCCATTTTCATGCACTTTTAACCATTCCATAAATCTTGTGTTTTGGGCCCCTGGAAGCATGAAAATCAATTTAAACATGCTAATTTTAGCTCTAACACTGATGATCCACCTACAAATGTGAACTGACGTTCAAAAATAAAACATTTGAAAACGGACCATTTTCCACATTTCTGAAGCATGACGTAATGGGGGGGTGTTATCTCTTTTGTCGAAAAATCAGCCGTTTTTGCTCGAACATTAAATGCCTCCAAATGGTATTTAATTAACTTCCCGAGCCCCTGGAAGCATGAAAATCACTTTAAACATGCTAATTTTAGCTCTAACACTGATGATCCACCTACAAATGTGAACTGACGTTCAAAAATAAAACATTTGAAAACGGACCATTTTCCACATTTCTGAAGCATGACGTAATGGGGGGGTGTTATCTCTTTTGTCGAAAATCAGCCGTTTTTGCTCGAACATTAAATGCCTCCAAATGGTATTTAATTAACTTCCCGGGGTGAAGAAACCCTTTTTGAGAACTCAGAGTGAGTAAATTGGCCATTTTCATGCACTTTTAACCATTCCATAAATCTTGTGTTTTGGGCCCCTGGAAGCATGAAAATCACTTTAAACATGCTAATTTTAGCTCTAACACTGATGATCCACCTACAAATGTGAACTGACGTTCAAAAATAAAACATTTGAAAACGGACCATTTTCCACATTTCTGAAGCATGACGTAATGGGGGGGTGTTATCTCTTTTGTCGAAAATCAGCCGTTTTTGCTCGAACATTAAATGCCTCCAAATGGTATTTAATTAACTTCCCGAGCCCCTGGAAGCATGAAAATCACTTTAAACATGCTAATTTTAGCTCTAACACTGATGATCCACCTACAAATGTGAACTGACGTTCAAAAATAAAACATTTGAAAACGGACCATTTTCCACATTTCTGAAGCATGACGTAATGGGGGGGTGTTATCTCTTTTGTCGAAAATCAGCCGTTTTTGCTCGAACATTAAATGCCTCCAAATGGTATTTAATTAACTTCCCGGGGTGAAGAAACCCTTTTTGAGAACTCAGAGTGAGTAAATTGGCCATTTTCATGCACTTTTAACCATTCCATAAATCTTGTGTTTTGGGCCCCTGGAAGCATGAAAATCACTTTAAACATGCTAATTTTAGCTCTAACACTGATGATCCACCTACAAATGTGAACTGACGTTCAAAAATAAAACATTTGAAAACGGACCATTTTCCACATTTCTGAAGCATGACGTAATGGGGGGGTGTTATCTCTTTTGTCGAAAATCAGCCATTTTTGCTCGAACATTAAATGCCTCCAAATGGTATTTAATTAACTTCCCGGGGTGAAGAAACCCTTTTTGAGAACTCAGAGTGAGTAAATTGGCCATTTTCATGCACTTTTTACCATTCCATAAATCTTGTGTTTTAGGCCCCTGGAAGCATGAAAATCACTTTAAACATGCTAATTTTAGCTCTAACACTGATGATCCACCTACAAATGTGAACTGACGTTCAAAAATAAAACATTTGAAAACGGACCATTTTCCACATTTCTGAAGCATGACGTAATGGGGGGGGTGTTATCTCTTTTGTCGAAAATCAGCCGTTTTTGCTCGAACATTAAATGCCTCCAAATGGTATTTAATTAACTTCCCGAGCCCCTGGAAGCATGAAAATCACTTTAAACATGCTAATTTTAGCTCTAACACTGATGATCCACCTACAAATGTGAACTGACGTTCAAAAATAAAACATTTGAAAACGGACCATTTTCCACATTTCTGAAGCATGACGTAATGGGGGGGTGTTATCTCTTTTGTTGAAAATCAGCCGTTTTTGCTCGAACATTAAATGCCTCCAAATGGTATTTAATTAACTTCCCGGGGTGAAGAAACCCTTTTTGAGAACTCAGAGTGAGTAAATTGGCCATTTTCATGCACTTTTAACCATTCCATAAATCTTGTGTTTTGGGCCCCTGGAAGCATGAAAATCAATTTAAACATGCTAATTTTAGCTCTAACACTGATGATCCACCTACAAATGTGAACTGACGTTCAAAAATAAAACATTTGAAAACGGACCATTTTCCACATTTCTGAAGCATGACGTAATGGGGGGGTGTTATCTCTTTTGTCGAAAATCAGCCGTTTTTGCTCGAACATTAAATGCCTCCAAATGGTATTTAATTAACTTCCCGGGGTGAAGAAACCCTTTTTGAGAACTCAGAGTGAGTAAATTGGCCATTTTCATGCACTTTTAACCATTCCATAAATCTTGTGTTTTGGGCCCCTGGAAGCATGAAAATCACTTTAAACATGCTAATTTTAGCTCTAACACTGATGATCCACCTACAAATGTGAACTGACGTTCAAAAATAAAACATTTGAAAACGGACCATTTTCCACATTTCTGAAGCATGACGTAATGGGGGGGTGTTATCTCTTTTGTCGAAAATCAGCCGTTTTTGCTCGAACATTAAATGCCTCCAAATGGTATTTAATTAACTTCCCGAGCCCCTGGAAGCATGAAAATCACTTTAAACATGCTAATTTTAGCTCTAACACTGATGATCCACCTACAAATGTGAACTGACGTTCGAAAATAAAACATTTGAAAACGGACCATTTTCCACATTTCTGAAGCATGACGTAATGGGGGGGTGTTATCTCTTTTGTCGAAAATCAGCCGTTTTTGCTCGAACATTAAATGCCTCCAAATGGTATTTAATTAACTTCCCGAGCCCCTGGAAGCATGAAAATCACTTTAAACATGCTAATTTTAGCTCTAACACTGATGATCCACCTACAAATGTGAACTGACGTTCAAAAATAAAACATTTGAAAACGGACCATTTTCCACATTTCTGAAGCATGACGTAATGGGGGGGTGTTATCTCTTTTGTCGAAAATCAGCCGTTTTTGCTCGAACATTAAATGCCTCCAAATGGTATTTAATTAACTTCCCGGGGTGAAGAAACCCTTTTTGAGAACTCAGAGTGAGTAAATTGGCCATTTTCATGCACTTTTAACCATTCCATAAATCTTTTGTTTTGGGCCCCTGGAAGCATGAAAATCACTTTAAACATGCTAATTTTAGCTCTAACACTGATGATCCACCTACAAATGTGAACTGACGTTCAAAAATAAAACATTTGAAAACGGACCATTTTCCACATTTCTGAAGCATGACGTAATGGGGGGGTGTTATCTCTTTTGTCGAAAAATCAGCCGTTTTTGCTCGAACATTAAATGCCTCCAAATGGTATTTAATTAACTTCCCGAGCCCCTGGAAGCATGAAAATCACTTTAAACATGCTAATTTTAGCTCTAACACTGATGATCCACCTACAAATGTGAACTGACGTTCAAAAATAAAACATTTGAAAACGGACCATTTTCCACATTTCTGAAGCATGACGTAATGGGGGGGTGTTATCTCTTTTGTCGAAAATCAGCCGTTTTTGCTCGAACATTAAATGCCTCCAAATGGTATTTAATTAACTTCCCGGGGTGAAGAAACCCTTTTTGAGAACTCAGAGTGAGTAAATTGGCCATTTTCATGCACTTTTAACCATTCCATAAATCTTGTGTTTTGGGCCCCTGGAAGCATGAAAATCACTTTAAACATGCTAATTTTAGCTCTAACACTGATGATCCACCTACAAATGTGAACTGACGTTCAAAAATAAAACATTTGAAAACGGACCATTTTCCACATTTCTGAAGCATGACGTAATGGGGGGGTGTTATCTCTTTTGTCGAAAATCAGCCGTTTTTGCTCGAACATTAAATGCCTCCAAATGGTATTTAATTAACTTCCCGAGCCCCTGGAAGCATGAAAATCACTTTAAACATGCTAATTTTAGCTCTAACACTGATGATCCACCTACAAATGTGAACTGACGTTCGAAAATAAAACATTTGAAAACGGACCATTTTCCACATTTCTGAAGCATGACGTAATGGGGGGGTGTTATCTCTTTTGTCGAAAATCAGCCGTTTTTGCTCGAACATTAAATGCCTCCAAATGGTATTTAATTATCTTCCCGAGCCCCTGGAAGCATGAAAATCACTTTAAACATGCTAATTTTAGCTCTAACACTGATGATTCACCTACAAATGTGAACTGACGTTCAAAAATAAAACATTTGAAAACGGACCATTTTCCACATTTCTGAAGCATGACGTAATGGGGGGGTGTTATCTCTTTTGTCGAAAATCAGCCGTTTTTGCTCGAACATTAAATGCCTCCAAATGGTATTTAATTAACTTCCCGGGGTGAAGAAACCCTTTTTGAGAACTCAGAGTGAGTAAATTGGCCATTTTCATGCACTTTTAACCATTCCATAAATCTTGTGTTTTGGGCCCCTGGAAGCATGAAAATCACTTTAAACATGCTAATTTTAGCTCTAACACTGATGATCCACCTACAAATGTGAACTGACGTTCAAAAATAAAACATTTGAAAACGGACCATTTTCCACATTTCTGAAGCATGACGTAATGGGGGGGTGTTATCTCTTTTGTCGAAAATCAGCCGTTTTTGCTCGAACATTAAATGCCTCCAAATGGTATTTAATTAACTTCCCGAGCCCCTGGAAGCATGAAAATCACTTTAAACATGCTAATTTTAGCTCTAACACTGATGATCCACCTACAAATGTGAACTGACGTTCAAAAATAAAACATTTGAAAACGGACCATTTTCCACATTTCTGAAGCATGACGTAATGGGGGGGTGTTATCTCTTTTGTCGAAGATCAGCCGTTTTTGCTCGAACATTAAATGCCTCCAAATGGTATTTAATTAACTTCTCGGGGTGAAGAAACCCTTTTTGAGAACTCAGAGTGAGTAAATTGGCCATTTTCATGCACTTTTAACCATTCCATAAATCTTGTGTTTTGGGCCCCTGGAAGCATGAAAATCACTTTAAACATGCTAATTTTAGCTCTAACACTGATGATCCACCTACAAATGTGAACTGACGTTCAAAAATAAAACATTTGAAAACGGACCATTTTCCACATTTCTGAAGCATGACGTAATGGGGGGGTGTTATCTCTTTTGTCGAAAATCAGCCGTTTTTGCTCGAACATTAAATGCCTCCAAATGGTATTTAATTAACTTCCCGAGCCCCTGGAAGCATGAAAATCACTTTAAACATGCTAATTTTAGCTCTAACACTGATGATCCACCTACAAATGTGAACTGACGTTCAAAAATAAAACATTTGAAAACGGACCATTTTCCACATTTCTGAAGCATGACGTAATGGGGGGGTGTTATCTCTTTTGTCGAAAATCAGCCGTTTTTGCTCGAACATTAAATGCCTCCAAATGGTATTTAATTAACTTCCCGAGCCCCTGGAAGCATGAAAATCACTTTAAACATGCTAATTTTAGCTCTAACACTGATGATCCACCTACAAATGTGAACTGATGTTCAAAAATAAAACATTTGAAAACGGACCATTTTCCACATTTCTGAAGCATGACGTAATGGGGGGGTGTTATCTCTTTTGTCGAAAATCAGCCGTTTTTGCTCGAACATTAAATGCCTCCAAATGGTATTTATTTCACTTCCCGAGCCCCTGGAAGCATGAAAATCACTTTAAACATGCTAATTTTAGCTCTAACACTGATGATCCACCTACAAATGTGAACTGACGTTCAAAAATAAAACATTTGAAAACGGACCATTTTCCACATTTCTGAAGCATGACGTAATGGGGGGGGGTGTTATCTCTTTTGTCGAAAATCAGCCGTTTTTGCTCGAACATTAAATGCCTCCAAATGGTATTTATTTCACTTCCCGAGCCCCTGGAAGCATGAAAATCACTTTAAACATGCTAATTTTAGCTCTAACACTGATGATCCACCTACAAATGTGAACTGACGTTCAAAAATAAAACATTTGAAAACGGACCATTTTCCACATTTCTGAAGCATGACGTAATGGGGGGGTGTTATCTCTTTTGTCGAAAATCAGCCGTTTTTGCTCGAACATTAAATGCCTCCAAATGGTATTTAATTAACTTCCCGAGCCCCTGGAAGCATGAAAATCACTTTAAACATGCTAATTTTAGCTCTAACACTGATGATCCACCTACAAATGTGAACTGACGTTCAAAAATAAAACATTTGAAAACGGACCATTTTCCACATTTCTGAAGCATGACGTAATGGGGGGGTGTTATCTCTTTTGTAGAAAATCAGCCGTTTTTGCTCGAACATTAAATGCCTCCAAATGGTATTTAATTAACTTCCCGAGCCCCTGGAAGCATGAAAATCACTTTAAACATGCTAATTTTAGCTCTAACACTGATGATCCACCTACAAATGTGAACTGACGTTCAAAAATAAAACATTTGAAAACGGACCATTTTCCACATTTCTGAAGCATGACGTAATGGGGGGGTGTTATCTCTTTTGTTGAAAATCAGCCGTTTTTGCTCGAACATTAAATGCCTCCAAATGGTATTTAATTAACTTCCCGGGGTGAAGAAACCCTTTTTGAGAACTCAGAGTGAGTAAATTGGCCATTTTCATGCACTTTTAACCATTCCATAAATCTTGTGTTTTGGGCCCCTGGAAGCATGAAAATCACTTTAAACATGCTAATTTTAGCTCTAACACTGATGATCCACCTACAAATGTGAACTGACGTTCAAAAATAAAACATTTGAAAACGGACCATTTTCCACATTTCTGAAGCATGACGTAATGGGGGGGTGTTATCTCTTTTGTCGAAAATCAGCCGTTTTTGCTCGAACATTAAATGCCTCCAAATGGTATTTATTTCACTTCCCGAGCCCCTGGAAGCATGAAAATCACTTTAAACATGCTAATTTTAGCTCTAACACTGATGATCCACCTACAAATGTGAACTGACGTTCAAAAATAAAACATTTGAAAACGGACCATTTTCCACATTTCTGAAGCATGACGTAATGGGGGGGTGTTATCTCTTTTGTCGAAAATCAGCCGTTTTTGCTCGAACATTAAATGCCTCCAAATGGTATTTATTTCACTTCCCGGGGTGAAGAAACCTTTTTTGAAAACTCAGAGTGAGTAAATTGGCCATTTTCATGCACTTTTAACCATTCCATAAATCTTGTGTTTTGGGCCCCTGGAAGCATGAAAATCACTTTAAACATGCTAATTTTAGCTCTAACACTGATGATCCACCTACAAATGTGAACTGACGTTCAAAAATAAAACATTTGAAAACGGACCATTTTCCACATTTCTGAAGCATGACGTAATGGGGGGGTGTTATCTCTTTTGTCGAAAATCAGCCGTTTTTGCTCGAACATTAAATGCCTCCAAATGGTATTTAATTAACTTCCCGAGCCCCTGGAAGCATGAAAATCACTTTAAACATGCTAATTTTAGCTCTAACACTGATGATCCACCTACAAATGTGAACTGACGTTCAAAAATAAAACATTTGAAAACGGACCATTTTCCACATTTCTGAAGCATGACGTAATGGGGGGGTGTTATCTCTTTTGTCGAAAATCAGCCGTTTTTGCTCGAACATTAAATGCCTCCAAATGGTATTTAATTAACTTCCCGGGGTGAAGAAACCCTTTTTGAGAACTCAGAGTGAGTAAATTGGCCATTTTCATGCACTTTTAACCATTCCATAAATCTTGTGTTTTGGGCCCCTGGAAGCATGAAAATCACTTTAAACATGCTAATTTTAGCTCTAACACTGATGATCCACCTACAAATGTGAACTGACGTTCAAAAATAAAACATTTGAAAACGGACCATTTTCCACATTTCTGAAGCATGACGTAATGGGGGGGTGTTATCTCTTTTGTCGAAAATCAGCCGTTTTTGCTCGAACATTAAATGCCTCCAAATGGTATTTAATTAACTTCCCGGGGTGAAGAAACCCTTTTTGAGAACTCAGAGTGAGTAAATTGGCCATTTTCATGCACTTTTAACCATTCCATAAATCTTGTGTTTTGGGCCCCTGGAAGCATGAAAATCAATTTAAACATGCTAATTTTAGCTCTAACACTGATGATCCACCTACAAATGTGAACTGACGTTCAAAAATAAAACATTTGAAAACGGACCATTTTTCACATTTCTGAAGCATGACGTAATGGGGGGGTGTTATCTCTTTTGTCGAAAAATCAGCCGTTTTTGCTCGAACATTAAATGCCTCCAAATGGTATTTAATTAACTTCCCGAGCCCCTGAAAGCATGAAAATCACTTTAAACATGCTAATTTTAGCTCTAACACTGATGATCCACCTACAAATGTAAACTGACGTTCAAAAATAAAACATTTGAAAACGGACCATTTTCCACATTTCTGAAGCATGACGTAATGGGGGGGTGTTATCTCTTTTGTCGAAAATCAGCCGTTTTTGCTCGAACATTAAATGCCTCCAAATGGTATTTAATTAACTTCCCGGGGTGAAGAAACCCTTTTTGAGAACTCAGAGTGAGTAAATTGGCCATTTTCATGCACTTTTAACCATTCCATAAATCTTGTGTTTTGGGCCCCTGGAAGCATGAAAATCACTTTAAACATGCTAATTTTAGCTCTAACACTGATGATCCACCTACAAATGTGAACTGACGTTCAAAAATAAAACATTTGAAAACGGACCATTTTCCACATTTCTGAAGCATGACGTAATGGGGGGGTGTTATCTCTTTTGTCGAAAATCAGCCGTTTTTGCTCGAACATTAAATGCCTCCAAATGGTATTTAATTAACTTCCCGAGCCCCTGGAAGCATGAAAATCACTTTAAACATGCTAATTTTAGCTCTAACACTGATGATCCACCTACAAATGTGAACTGACGTTCGAAAATAAAACATTTGAAAACGGACCATTTTCCACATTTCTGAAGCATGACGTAATGGGGGGGTGTTATCTCTTTTGTCGAAAATCAGCCGTTTTTGCTCGAACATTAAATGCCTCCAAATGGTATTTAATTAACTTCCCGAGCCCCTGGAAGCATGAAAATCACTTTAAACATGCTAATTTTAGCTCTAACACTGATGATCCACCTACAAATGTGAACTGACGTTCAAAAATAAAACATTTGAAAACGGACCATTTTCCACATTTCTGAAGCATGACGTAATGGGGGGGTCTTATCTTTTTTGTCGAAAATCAGCCGTTTTTGCTCGAACATTAAATGCCTCCAAATGGTATTTAATTAACTTCCCGGGGTGAAGAAACCCTTTTTGAGAACTCAGAGTGAGTAAATTGGCCATTTTCATGCACTTTTAACCATTCCATAAATCTTGTGTTTTGGGCCCCTGGAAGCATGAAAATCACTTTAAACATGCTAATTTTAGCTCTAACACTGATGATCCACCTACAAATGTGAACTGACGTTCAAAAATAAAACATTTGAAAACGGACCATTTTCCACATTTCTGAAGCATGACGTAATGGGGGGGTGTTATCTCTTTTGTCGAAAATCAGCCGTTTTTGCTCGAACATTAAATGCCTCCAAATGGTATTTAATTAACTTCCCGGGGTGAAGAAACCCTTTTTGAGAACTCAGAGTGAGTAAATTGGCCATTTTCATGCACTTTTAACCATTCCATAAATCTTGTGTTTTAGGCCCCTGGAAGCATGAAAATCACTTTAAACGTGCTAATTTTAGCTCTAACACTGATGATCCACCTACAAATGTGAACTGACGTTCAAAAATAAAACATTTGAAAACGGACCATTTTCCACATTTCTGAAGCATGACGTAATGGGGGGGTGTTATCTCTTTTGTCGAAAATCAGCCATTTTTGCTCGAACATTAAATGCCTCCAAATGGTATTTAATTAACTTCCCGAGCCCCTGGAAGCATGAAAATCACTTTAAACATGCTAATTTTAGCTCTAACACTGATGATCCACCTACAAATGTGAACTGACGTTCAAAAATAAAACATTTGAAAACGGACCATTTTCCACATTTCTGAAGCATGACGTAATGGGGGGGTGTTATCTCTTTTGTCGAAAATCAGCCGTTTTTGCTCGAACATTAAATGCCTCCAAATGGTATTTAATTAACTTCCCGAGCCCCTGGAAGCATGAAAATCACTTTAAACATGCTAATTTTAGCTCTAACACTGATGATCCACCTACAAATGTGAACTGACGTTCAAAAATAAAACATTTGAAAACGGACCATTTTCCACATTTCTGAAGCATGACGTAATGGGGGGGTGTTATCTTTTTTGTCGAAAATCAGCCGTTTTTGCTCGAACATTAAATGCCTCCAAATGGTATTTAATTAACTTCCCGGGGTGAAGAAACCCTTTTTGAGAACTCAGAGTGAGTAAATTGGCCATTTTCATGCACTTTTAACCATTCCATAAATCTTGTGTTTTGGGCCCCTGGAAGCATGAAAATCACTTTAAACATGCTAATTTTAGCTCTAACACTGATGATCCACCTACAAATGTGAACTGACGTTCAAAAATAAAACATTTGAAAACGGACCATTTTCCACATTTCTGAAGCATGACGTAATGGGGGGGTGTTATCTCTTTTGTCGAAAATCAGCCGTTTTTGCTCGAACATTAAATGCCTCCAAATGGTATTTAATTAACTTCCCGAGCCCCTGGAAGCATGAAAATCACTTTAAACATGCTAATTTTAGCTCTAACACTGATGATCCACCTACAAATGTGAACTGACGTTCAAAAATAAAACATTTGAAAACGGACCATTTTCCACATTTCTGAAGCATGACGTAATGGGGGGGTGTTATCTCTTTTGTAGAAAATCAGCCGTTTTTGCTCGAACATTAAATGCCTCCAAATGGTATTTAATTAACTTCCCGAGCCCCTGGAAGCATGAAAATCACTTTAAACATGCTAATTTTAGCTCTAACACTGATGATCCACCTACAAATGTGAACTGACGTTCAAAAATAAAACATTTGAAAACGGACCATTTTCCACATTTCTGAAGCATGACGTAATGGGGGGGTGTTATCTCTTTTGTTGAAAATCAGCCGTTTTTGCTCGAACATTAAATGCCTCCAAATGGTATTTAATTAACTTCCCGGGGTGAAGAAACCCTTTTTGAGAACTCAGAGTGAGTAAATTGGCCATTTTCATGCACTTTTAACCATTCCATAAATCTTGTGTTTTGGGCCCCTGGAAGCATGAAAATCACTTTAAACATGCTAATTTTAGCTCTAACACTGATGATCCACCTACAAATGTGAACTGACGTTCAAAAATAAAACATTTGAAAACGGACCATTTTCCACATTTCTGAAGCATGACGTAATGGGGGGGTGTTATCTCTTTTGTCGAAAATCAGCCGTTTTTGCTCGAACATTAAATGCCTCCAAATGGTATTTATTTCACTTCCCGAGCCCCTGGAAGCATGAAAATCACTTTAAACATGCTAATTTTAGCTCTAACACTGATGATCCACCTACAAATGTGAACTGACGTTCAAAAATAAAACATTTGAAAACGGACCATTTTCCACATTTCTGAAGCATGACGTAATGGGGGGGTGTTATCTCTTTTGTCGAAAATCAGCCGTTTTTGCTCGAACATTAAATGCCTCCAAATGGTATTTATTTCACTTCCCGGGGTGAAGAAACCTTTTTTGAAAACTCAGAGTGAGTAAATTGGCCATTTTCATGCACTTTTAACCATTCCATAAATCTTGTGTTTTGGGCCCCTGGAAGCATGAAAATCACTTTAAACATGCTAATTTTAGCTCTAACACTGATGATCCACCTACAAATGTGAACTGACGTTCAAAAATAAAACATTTGAAAACGGACCATTTTCCACATTTCTGAAGCATGACGTAATGGGGGGGTGTTATCTCTTTTGTCGAAAATCAGCCGTTTTTGCTCGAACATTAAATGCCTCCAAATGGTATTTAATTAACTTCCCGAGCCCCTGGAAGCATGAAAATCACTTTAAACATGCTAATTTTAGCTCTAACACTGATGATCCACCTACAAATGTGAACTGACGTTCAAAAATAAAACATTTGAAAACGGACCATTTTCCACATTTCTGAAGCATGACGTAATGGGGGGGTGTTATCTCTTTTGTCGAAAATCAGCCGTTTTTGCTCGAACATTAAATGCCTCCAAATGGTATTTAATTAACTTCCCGGGGTGAAGAAACCCTTTTTGAGAACTCAGAGTGAGTAAATTGGCCATTTTCATGCACTTTTAACCATTCCATAAATCTTGTGTTTTGGGCCCCTGGAAGCATGAAAATCACTTTAAACATGCTAATTTTAGCTCTAACACTGATGATCCACCTACAAATGTGAACTGACGTTCAAAAATAAAACATTTGAAAACGGACCATTTTCCACATTTCTGAAGCATGACGTAATGGGGGGGTGTTATCTCTTTTGTCGAAAATCAGCCGTTTTTGCTCGAACATTAAATGCCTCCAAATGGTATTTAATTAACTTCCCGGGGTGAAGAAACCCTTTTTGAGAACTCAGAGTGAGTAAATTGGCCATTTTCATGCACTTTTAACCATTCCATAAATCTTGTGTTTTGGGCCCCTGGAAGCATGAAAATCAATTTAAACATGCTAATTTTAGCTCTAACACTGATGATCCACCTACAAATGTGAACTGACGTTCAAAAATAAAACATTTGAAAACGGACCATTTTCCACATTTCTGAAGCATGACGTAATGGGGGGGTGTTATCTCTTTTGTCGAAAAATCAGCCGTTTTTGCTCGAACATTAAATGCCTCCAAATGGTATTTAATTAACTTCCCGAGCCCCTGAAAGCATGAAAATCACTTTAAACATGCTAATTTTAGCTCTAACACTGATGATCCACCTACAAATGTAAACTGACGTTCAAAAATAAAACATTTGAAAACGGACCATTTTCCACATTTCTGAAGCATGACGTAATGGGGGGGTGTTATCTCTTTTGTCGAAAATCAGCCGTTTTTGCTCGAACATTAAATGCCTCCAAATGGTATTTAATTAACTTCCCGGGGTGAAGAAACCCTTTTTGAGAACTCAGAGTGAGTAAATTGGCCATTTTCATGCACTTTTAACCATTCCATAAATCTTGTGTTTTGGGCCCCTGGAAGCATGAAAATCACTTTAAACATGCTAATTTTAGCTCTAACACTGATGATCCACCTACAAATGTGAACTGACGTTCAAAAATAAAACATTTGAAAACGGACCATTTTCCACATTTCTGAAGCATGACGTAATGGGGGGGTGTTATCTCTTTTGTCGAAAATCAGCCGTTTTTGCTCGAACATTAAATGCCTCCAAATGGTATTTAATTAACTTCCCGAGCCCCTGGAAGCATGAAAATCACTTTAAACATGCTAATTTTAGCTCTAACACTGATGATCCACCTACAAATGTGAACTGACGTTCGAAAATAAAACATTTGAAAACGGACCATTTTCCACATTTCTGAAGCATGACGTAATGGGGGGGTGTTATCTCTTTTGTCGAAAATCAGCCGTTTTTGCTCGAACATTAAATGCCTCCAAATGGTATTTAATTAACTTCTCGAGCCCCTGGAAGCATGAAAATCACTTTAAACATGCTAATTTTAGCTCTAACACTGATGATCCACCTACAAATGTGAACTGACGTTCAAAAATAAAACATTTGAAAACGGACCATTTTCCACATTTCTGAAGCATGACGTAATGGGGGGGTGTTATCTCTTTTGTCGAAAATCAGCCGTTTTTGCTCGAACATTAAATGCCTCCAAATGGTATTTAATTAACTTCCCGGGGTGAAGAAACCCTTTTTGAGAACTCAGAGTGAGTAAATTGGCCATTTTCATGCACTTTTAACCATTCCATAAATCTTGTGTTTTGGGCCCCTGGAAGCATGAAAATCACTTTAAACATGCTAATTTTAGCTCTAACACTGATGATCCACCTACAAATGTGAACTGACGTTCAAAAATAAAACATTTGAAAACGGACCATTTTCCACATTTCTGAAGCATGACGTAATGGGGGGGTGTTATCTCTTTTGTCGAAAATCAGCCGTTTTTGCTCGAACATTAAATGCCTCCAAATGGTATTTAATTAACTTCCCGGGGTGAAGAAACCCTTTTTGAGAACTCAGAGTGAGTAAATTGGCCATTTTCATGCACTTTTAACCATTCCATAAATCTTGTGTTTTAGGCCCCTGGAAGCATGAAAATCACTTTAAACGTGCTAATTTTAGCTCTAACACTGATGATCCACCTACAAATGTGAACTGACGTTCAAAAATAAAACATTTGAAAACGGACCATTTTCCACATTTCTGAAGCATGACGTAATGGGGGGGTGTTATCTCTTTTGTCGAAAATCAGCCGTTTTTGCTCGAACATTAAATGCCTCCAAATGGTATTTAATTAACTTCCCGAGCCCCTGGAAGCATGAAAATCACTTTAAACATGCTAATTTTAGCTCTAACACTGATGATCCACCTACAAATGTGAACTGACGTTCAAAAATAAAACATTTGAAAACGGACCATTTTCCACATTTCTGAAGCATGACGTAATGGGGGGGTGTTATCTCTTTTGTCGAAAATCAGCCGTTTTTGCTCGAACATTAAATGCCTCCAAATGGTATTTAATTAACTTCCCGAGCCCCTGGAAGCATGAAAATCACTTTAAACATGCTAATTTTAGCTCTAACACTGATGATCCACCTACAAATGTGAACTGACGTTCAAAAATAAAACATTTGAAAACGGACCATTTTCCACATTTCTGAAGCATGACGTAATGGGGGGGTGTTATCTTTTTTGTCGAAAATCAGCCGTTTTTGCTCGAACATTAAATGCCTCCAAATGGTATTTAATTAACTTCCCGGGGTGAAGAAACCCTTTTTGAGAACTCAGAGTGAGTAAATTGGCCATTTTCATGCACTTTTAACCATTCCATAAATCTTGTGTTTTGGGCCCCTGGAAGCATGAAAATCACTTTAAACATGCTAATTTTAGCTCTAACACTGATGATCCACCTACAAATGTGAACTGACGTTCAAAAATAAAACATTTGAAAACGGACCATTTTCCACATTTCTGAAGCATGACGTAATGGGGGGGTGTTATCTCTTTTGTCGAAAATCAGCCGTTTTTGCTCGAACATTAAATGCCTCCAAATGGTATTTAATTAACTTCCCGAGCCCCTGGAAGCATGAAAATCACTTTAAACATGCTAATTTTAGCTCTAACACTGATGATCCACCTACAAATGTGAACTGACGTTCGAAAATAAAACATTTGAAAACGGACCATTTTCCACATTTCTGAAGCATGACGTAATGGGGGGGTGTTATCTCTTTTGTCGAAAATCAGCCGTTTTTGCTCGAACATTAAATGCCTCCAAATGGTATTTAATTAACTTCCCGAGCCCCTGGAAGCATGAAAATCACTTTAAACATGCTAATTTTAGCTCTAACACTGATGATCCACCTACAAATGTGAACTGACGTTCAAAAATAAAACATTTGAAAACGGACCATTTTCCACATTTCTGAAGCATGACGTAATGGGGGGGTGTTATCTCTTTTGTCGAAAATCAGCCGTTTTTGCTCGAACATTAAATGCCTCCAAATGGTATTTAATTAACTTCCCGGGGTGAAGAAACCCTTTTTGAGAACTCAGAGTGAGTAAATTGGCCATTTTCATGCACTTTTAACCATTCCATAAATCTTGTGTTTTGGGCCCCTGGAAGCATGAAAATCACTTTAAACATGCTAATTTTAGCTCTAACACTGATGATCCACCTACAAATGTGAACTGACGTTCAAAAATAAAACATTTGAAAACGGACCATTTTCCACATTTCTGAAGCATGACGTAATGGGGGGGTGTTATCTCTTTTGTCGAAAATCAGCCGTTTTTGCTCGAACATTAAATGCCTCCAAATGGTATTTAATTAACTTCCCGGGGTGAAGAAACCCTTTTTGAGAACTCAGAGTGAGTAAATTGGCCATTTTCATGCACTTTTAACCATTCCATAAATCTTGTGTTTTAGGCCCCTGGAAGCATGAAAATCACTTTAAACATGCTAATTTTAGCTCTAACACTGATGATCCACCTACAAATGTGAACTGACGTTCAAAAATAAAACATTTGAAAACGGACCATTTTCCACATTTCTGAAGCATGACGTAATGGGGGGGTGTTATCTCTTTTGTCGAAAATCAGCCGTTTTTGCTCGAACATTAAATGCCTCCAAATGGTATTTAATTAACTTCCCGAGCCCCTGGAAGCATGAAAATCACTTTAAACATGCTAATTTTAGCTCTAACACTGATGATCCACCTACAAATGTGAACTGACGTTCAAAAATAAAACATTTGAAAACGGACCATTTTCCACATTTCTGAAGCATGACGTAATGGGGGGGTGTTATCTCTTTTGTCGAAAATCAGCCGTTTTTGCTCGAACATTAAATGCCTCCAAATGGTATTTAATTAACTTCCCGAGCCCCTGGAAGCATGAAAATCACTTTAAACATGCTAATTTTAGCTCTAACACTGATGATCCACCTACAAATGTGAACTGACGTTCAAAAATAAAACATTTGAAAACGGACCATTTTCCACATTTCTGAAGCATGACGTAATGGGGGGGTGTTATCTCTTTTGTCGAAAATCAGCCGTTTTTGCTCGAACATTAAATGCCTCCAAATGGTATTTAATTAACTTCCCGGGGTGAAGAAACCCTTTTTGAGAACTCAGAGTGAGTAAATTGGCCATTTTCATGCACTTTTAACTATTCCATTAATCTTGTGTTTTGGGCCCCTGGAAGCATGAAAATCACTTTAAACATGCTAATTTTAGCTCTAACACTGATGATCCACCTACAAATGTGAACTGACGTTCAAAAATAAAACATTTGAAAACGGACCATTTTCCACATTTCTGAAGCATGACGTAATGGGGGGGTGTTATCTCTTTTGTCGAAAATCAGCCGTTTTTGCTCGAACATTAAATGCCTCCAAATGGTATTTAATTAACTTCCCGAGCCCCTGGAAGCATGAAAATCACTTTAAACATGCTAATTTTAGCTCTAACACTGATGATCCACCTACAAATGTGAACTGACGTTCAAAAATAAAACATTTGAAAACGGACCATTTTCCACATTTCTGAAGCATGACGTAATGGGGGGGTGTTATCTCTTTTGTCGAAAATCAGCCGTTTTTGCTCGAACATTAAATGCCTCCAAATGGTATTTAATTAACTTCCCGGGGTGAAGAAACCCTTTTTGAGAACTCAGAGTGAGTAAATTGGCCATTTTCATGCACTTTTAACCATTCCATAAATCTTGTGTTTTGGGCCCCTGGAAGCATGAAAATCACTTTAAACATGCTAATTTTAGCTCTAACACTGATGATCCACCTACAAATGTGAACTGACGTTCAAAAATAAAACATTTGAAAACGGACCATTTTCCACATTTCTGAAGCATGACGTAATGGGGGGGTGTTATCTCTTTTGTCGAAAATCAGCCGTTTTTGCTCGAACATTAAAATGCCTCCAAATGGTATTTAATTAACTTCCCGAGCCCCTGGAAGCATGAAAATCACTTTAAACATGCTAATTTTAGCTCTAACACTGATGATCCACCTACAAATGTGAACTGACGTTCAAAAATAAAACATTTGAAAACGGACCATTTTCCACATTTCTGAAGCATGACGTAATGGGGGGGTGTTATCTCTTTTGTCGAAAATCAGCCGTTTTTGCTCGAACATTAAATGCCTCCAAATGGTATTTATTTCACTTCCCGGGGTGAAGAAACCCTTTTTGAGAACTCAGAGTGAGTAAATTGGCCATTTTCATGCACTTTTAACCATTCCATAAATCTTGTGTTTTGGGCCCCTGGAAGCATGAAAATCACTTTAAACATGCTAATTTTAGCTCTAACACTGATGATCCACCTACAAATAGGAACTGACGTTCAAAAATAAAACATTTGAAAACGGACCATTTTCCACATTTCTGAAGCATGACGTAATGGGGGGGTGTTATCTCTTTTGTCGAAAATCAGCCGTTTTTGCTCGAACATTAAATGCCTCCAAATGGTATTTAATTAACTTCCCGAGCCCCTGGAAGCATGAAAATCACTTTAAACATGCTAATTTTAGCTCTAACACTGATGATCCACCTACAAATGTGAACTGACGTTCAAAAATCAAACATTTGAAAACGGACCATTTTCCACATTTCTGAAGCATGACGTAATGGGGGGGTGTTATCTCTTTTGTCGAAAATCAGCCGTTTTTGCTCGAACATTAAATGCCTCCAAATGGTATTTAATTAACTTCCCGGGGTGAAGAAACCCTTTTTGAGAACTCAGAGTGAGTAAATTGGCCATTTTCATGCACTTTTAACCATTCCATAAATCTTGTGTTTTGGGCCCCTGGAAGCATGAAAATCACTTTAAACATGCTAATTTTAGCTCTAACACTGATGATCCACCTACAAATGTGAACTGACGTTCAAAAATAAAACATTTGAAAACGGACCATTTTCCACATTTCTGAAGCATGACGTAATGGGGGGGTGTTATCTCTTTTGTCGAAAATCAGCCGTTTTTGCTCGAACATTAAATGCCTCCAAATGGTATTTAATTAACTTCCCGAGCCCCTGGAAGCATGAAAATCACTTTAAACATGCTAATTTTAGCTCTAACACTGATGATCCCCCTACAAATGTGAACTGACGTTCGAAAATAAAACATTTGAAAACGGACCATTTTCCACATTTCTGAAGCATGACGTAATGGGGGGGTGTTATCTCTTTTGTCGAAAATCAGCCGTTTTTGCTCGAACATTAAATGCCTCCAAATGGTATTTAATTATCTTCCAGAGCCCCTGGAAGCATGAAAATCACTTTAAACATGCTAATTTTAGCTCTAACACTGATGATCCACCTACAAATGTGAACTGACGTTCAAAAATAAAACATTTGAAAACGGACCATTTTCCACATTTCTGAAGCATGACGTAATGGGGGGGTGTTATCTCTTTTGTCGAAAATCAGCCGTTTTTGCTCGAACATTAAATGCCTCCAAATGGTATTTAATTAACTTCCCGGGGTGAAGAAACCCTTTTTGAGAACTCAGAGTGAGTAAATTGGCCATTTTCATGCACTTTTAACCATTCCATAAATCTTGTGTTTTGGGCCCCTGGAAGCATGAAAATCACTTTAAACATGCTAATTTTAGCTCTAACACTGATGATCCACCTACAAATGTGAACTGACGTTCAAAAATAAAACATTTGAAAACGGACCATTTTCCACATTTCTGAAGCATGACGTAATGGGGGGGTGTTATCTATTTTGTCGAAAATCAGCCGTTTTTGCTCGAACATTAAATGCCTCCAAATGGTATTTAATTAACTTCCCGAGCCCCTGGAAGCATGAAAATCACTTTAAACATGCTAATTTTAGCTCTAACACTGATGATCCACCTACAAATGTGAACTGACGTTCAAAAATAAAACATTTGAAAACGGACCATTTTCCACATTTCTGAAGCATGACGTAATGGGGGGGTGTTATCTCTTTTGTCGAAGATCAGCCGTTTTTGCTCGAACATTAAATGCCTCCAAATGGTATTTAATTAACTTCTCGAGGTGAAGAAACCCTTTTTGAGAACTCAGAGTGAGTAAATTGGCCATTTTCATGCACTTTTAACCATTCCATAAATCTTGTGTTTTGGGCCCCTGGAAGCATGAAAATCACTTTAAACATGCTCATTTTAGCTCTAACACTGATGATCCACCTACAAATGTGAACTGACGTTCAAAAATAAAACATTTGAAAACGGACCATTTTCCAAATTTCTGAAGCATGACGTAATGGGGGGGTGTTATCTCTTTTGTCGAAAATCAGCCGTTTTTGCTCGAACATTAAATGCCTCCAAATGGTATTTATTTCACTTCCCGAGCCCCTGGAAGCATGAAAATCACTTTAAACATGCTAATTTTAGCTCTAACACTGATGGTCCACCTACAAATGTGAACTGACGTTCAAAAATAAAACATTTGAAAACGGACCATTTTCCACATTTCTGAAGCATGACGTAATGGGGGGGTGTTATCTCTTTTGTCGAAAATCAGCCGTTTTTGCTCGAACATTAAATGCCTCCAAATGGTATTTAATTAACTTCCCGAGCCCCTGGAAGCATGAAAATCACTTTAAACATGCTAATTTTAGCTCTAACACTGATGATCCACCTACAAATGTGAACTGACGTTCAAAAATAAAACATTTGAAAACGGACCATTTTCCACATTTCTGAAGCATGACGTAATGGGGGGGTGTTATCTCTTTTGTCGAAAATCAGCCGTTTTTGCTCGAACATTAAATGCCTCCAAATGGTATTTAATTAACTTCCCGGGGTGAAGAAACCCTTTTTGAGAACTCAGAGTGAGTAAATTGGCCATTTTCATGCACTTTTAACCATTCCATAAATCTTGTGTTTTGGGCCCCTGGAAGCATGAAAATCACTTTAAACATGCTAATTTTAGCTCTAACACTGATGATCCACCTACAAATGTGAACTGACGTTCAAAAATAAAACATTTGAAAACGGACCATTTTCCACATTTCTGAAGCATGACGTAATGGGGGGGTGTTATCTCTTTTGTCGAAAATCAGCCGTTTTTGCTCGAACATTAAATGCCTCCAAATGGTATTTAATTAACTTCCCGAGCCCCTGGAAGCATGAAAATCACTTTAAACATGCTAATTTTAGCTCTAACACTGATGATCCACCTACAAATGTGAACTGACGTTCAAAAATAAAACATTTGAAAACGGACCATTTTCCACATTTCTGAAGCATGACGTAATGGGGGGGTGTTATCTCTTTTGTCGAAAATCAGCCGTTTTTGCTCGAACATTAAATGCCTCCAAATGGTATTTATTTCACTTCCCGGGGTGAAGAAACCCTTTTTGAGAACTCAGAGTGAGTAAATTGGCCATTTTCATGCACTTTTAACCATTCCATTAATCTTGTGTTTTGGGCCCCTGGAAGCATGAAAATCACTTTAAACATGCTAATTTTAGCTCTAACACTGATGATCCACCTACAAATGTGAACTGACGTTCAAAAATAAAACATTTGAAAACGGACCATTTTCCACATTTCTGAAGCATGACGTAATGGGGGGGTGTTATCTCTTTTGTCGAAAATCAGCCGTTTTTGCTCGAACATTAAATGCCTCCAAATGGTATTTAATTAACTTCCTGAGCCCCTGGAAGCATGAAAATCACTTTAAACATGCTAATTTTAGCTCTAACACTGATGATCCACCTACAAATGTGAACTGACGTTCAAAAATAAAACATTTGAAAACGGACCATTTTCCACATTTCTGAAGCATGACGTAATGGGGGGGTGTTATCTCTTTTGTCGAAAATCAGCCGTTTTTGCTCGAACATTAAATGCCTCCAAATGGTATTTAATTAACTTCCCGGGGTGAAGAAACCCTTTTTGAGAACTCAGAGTGAGTAAATTGGCCATTTTCATGCACTTTTAACTATTCCATTAATCTTGTGTTTTGGGCCCCTGGAAGCATGAAAATCACTTTAAACATGCTAATTTTAGCTCTAACACTGATGATCCACCTACAAATGTGAACTGACGTTCAAAAATAAAACATTTGAAAACGGACCATTTTCCACATTTCTGAAGCATGACGTAATGGGGGGGTGTTATCTCTTTTGTCGAAAATCAGCCGTTTTTGCTCGAACATTAAATGCCTCCAAATGGTATTTAATTAACTTCCCGAGCCCCTGGAAGCATGAAAATCACTTTAAACATGCTAATTTTAGCTCTAACACTGATGATCCACCTACAAATGTGAACTGACGTTCAAAAATAAAACATTTGAAAACGGACCATTTTCCACATTTCTGAAGCATGACGTAATGGGGGGGTGTTATCTCTTTTGTCGAAAATCAGCCGTTTTTGCTCGAACATTAAATGCCTCCAAATGGTATTTAATTAACTTCCCGGGGTGAAGAAACCCTTTTTGAGAACTCAGAGTGAGTAAATTGGCCATTTTCATGCACTTTTAACCATTCCATAAATCTTGTGTTTTGGGCCCCTGGAAGCATGAAAATCACTTTAAACATGCTAATTTTAGCTCTAACACTGATGATCCACCTACAAATGTGAACTGACGTTCAAAAATAAAACATTTGAAAACGGACCATTTTCCACATTTCTGAAGCATGACGTAATGGGGGGGTGTTATCTCTTTTGTCGAAAATCAGCCGTTTTTGCTCGAACATTAAATGCCTCCAAATGGTATTTAATTAACTTCCCGAGCCCCTGGAAGCATGAAAATCACTTTAAACATGCTAATTTTAGCTCTAACACTGATGATCCACCTACAAATGTGAACTGACGTTCAAAAATAAAACATTTGAAAACGGACCATTTTCCACATTTCTGAAGCATGACGTAATGGGGGGGTGTTATCTCTTTTGTCGAAAATCAGCCGTTTTTGCTCGAACATTAAATGCCTCCAAATGGTATTTATTTCACTTCCCGGGGTGAAGAAACCCTTTTTGAGAACTCAGAGTGAGTAAATTGGCCATTTTCATGCACTTTTAACCATTCCATAAATCTTGTGTTTTGGGCCCCTGGAAGCATGAAAATCACTTTAAACATGCTAATTTTAGCTCTAACACTGATGATCCACCTACAAATGTGAACTGACGTTCAAAAATAAAACATTTGAAAACGGACCATTTTCCACATTTCTGAAGCATGACGTAATGGGGGGGTGTTATCTCTTTTGTCGAAAATCAGCCGTTTTTGCTCGAACATTAAATGCCTCCAAATGGTATTTAATTAACTTCCCGAGCCCCTGGAAGCATGAAAATCACTTTAAACATGCTAATTTTAGCTCTAACACTGATGATCCACCTACAAATGTGAACTGACGTTCAAAAATAAAACATTTGAAAACGGACCATTTTCCACATTTCTGAAGCATGACGTAATGGGGGGGTGTTATCTCTTTTGTCGAAAATCAGCCGTTTTTGCTCGAACATTAAATGCCTCCAAATGGTATTTAATTAACTTTCCGAGCCCCTGGAAGCATGAAAATCACTTTAAACATGCTAATTTTAGCTCTAACACTGATGATCCACCTACAAATGTGAACTGACGTTCAAAAATAAAACATTTGAAAACGGACCATTTTCCACATTTCTGAAGCATGACGTAATGGGGGGGTGTTATCTCTTTTGTCGAAAATCAGCCGTTTTTGCTCGAACATTAAATGCCTCCAAATGGTATTTAATTAACTTCCCGAGCCCCTGGAAGCATGAAAATCACTTTAAACATGCTAATTTTAGCTCTAACACTGATGATCCACCTACAAATGTGAACTGACGTTCAAAAATAAAACATTTGAAAACGGACCATTTTCCACATTTCTGAAGCATGACGTAATGGGGGGGTGTTATCTCTTTTGTCGAAAATCAGCCGTTTTTGCTCGAACATTAAATGCCTCCAAATGGTATTTATTTCACTTCCTGGGGTGAAGAAACCCTTTTTGAGAACTCAGAGTGAGTAAATTGGCCATTTTCATGCACTTTTAACCATTCCATAAATCTTGGGTTTTGGGCCCCTGGAAGCATGAAAATCACTTTAAACATGCTAATTTTAGCTCTAACACTGATGATCCACCTACAAATGTGAACTGACGTTCAAAAATAAAACATTTGAAAACGGACCATTTTCCACATTTCTGAAGCATGACGTAATGGGGGGGTGTTATCTCTTTTGTCGAAAATCAGCCGTTTTTGCTCGAACATTAAATGCCTCCAAATGGTATTTAATTAACTTCCCGAGCCCCTGGAAGCATGAAAATCACTTTAAACATGCTAATTTTAGCTCTAACACTGATGATCCACCTACAAATGTGAACTGACGTTCAAAAATAAAACATTTGAAAACGGACCATTTTCCACATTTCTGAAGCATGACGTATGGGGGGGTGTTATCTCTTTTGTCGAAAATCAGCCGTTTTTGCTCGAACATTAAATGCCTCCAAATGGTATTTAATTAACTTCCCGGGGTGAAGAAACCCTTTTTGAGAACTCAGAGTGAGTAAATTGGCCATTTTCATGCACTTTTAACCATTCCATAAATCTTGTGTTTTGGGCCCCTGGAAGCATGAAAATCACTTTAAACATGCTAATTTTAGCTCTAACACTGATGATCCACCTACAAATGTGAACTGACGTTCAAAAATAAAACATTTGAAAACGGACCATTTTCCACATTTCTGAAGCATGACGTATTGGGGGGGTGTTATCTCTTTTGTCGAAAATCAGCCGTTTTTGCTCGAACATTAAATGCCTCCAAATGGTATTTAATTAACTTCCCGAGCCCCTGGAAGCATGAAAATCACTTTAAACATGCTAATTTTAGCTCTAACACTGATGATCCACCTACAAATGTGAACTGACGTTCAAAAATAAAACATTTGAAAACGGACCATTTTCCACATTTCTGAAGCATGACGTAATGGGGGGGTGTTATCTCTTTTGTCGAAAATCAGCCGTTTTTGCTCGAACATTAAATGCCTCCAAATGGTATTTAATTAACTTCCCGGGGTGAAGAAACCCTTTTTGAGAACTCAGAGTGAGTAAATTGGCCATTTTCATGCACTTTTAACCATTCCATAAATCTTGTGTTTTGGGCCCCTGGAAGCATGAAAATCACTTTAAACATGCTAATTTTAGCTCTAACACTGATGATCCACCTACAAATGTGAACTGACGTTCAAAAATAAAACATTTGAAAACGGACCATTTTCCACATTTCTGAAGCATGACGTAATGGGGGGGTGTTATCTCTTTTGTCGAAAATCAGCCATTTTTGCTCGAACATTAAATGCCTCCAAATGGTATTTATTTCACTTCCCGAGCCCCTGGAAGCATGAAAATCACTTTAAACATGCTAATTTTAGCTCTAACACTGATGATCCACCTACAAATGTGAACTGACGTTCAAAAATAAAACATTTGAAAACGGACCATTTTCCACATTTCTGAAGCATGACGTAATGGGGGGGTGTTATCTCTTTTGTCGAAAATCAGCCGTTTTTGCTCGAACATTAAATGCCTCCAAATGGTATTTATTTCACTTCCCGAGCCCCTGGAAGCATGAAAATCACTTTAAACATGGTAATTTTAGCTCT
The DNA here is from genome assembly GCF_964263255.1 of Lissotriton vulgaris. NCBI lineage: Eukaryota > Metazoa > Chordata > Amphibia > Caudata > Salamandridae > Lissotriton > Lissotriton vulgaris. The sequence continues at coordinate 63,507 of NW_028244285.1, read as the reverse complement.
AACACTGATGATCCACCTACAAATGTGAACTGACGTTCAAAAATAAAACATTTGAAAATGGACCATTTTCCACATTTCTGAAGCATGACGTAATGGAGGGGGTGTTATCTCTTTTGTCGAAAATCAGCCGTTTTTGCTCGAACATTAAATGCCTCCAAATGGTATTTATTTCACTTCCCGAGCCCCTGGAAGCATGAAAATCACTTTAAACATGCTAATTTTAGCTCTAACACTGATGATCCACCTACAAATGTGAACTGACGTTCAAAAATAAAACATTTGAAAACGGACCATTTTCCACATTTCTGAAGCATGACGTAATGGGGGGGTGTTATCTCTTTTGTCGAAAATCAGCCGTTTTTGCTCGAACATTAAATGCCTCCAAATGGTATTTAATTAACTTCCCGAGCCCCTGGAAGCATGAAAATCACTTTAAACATGCTAATTTTAGCTCTAACACTGATGATCCACCTACAAATGTGAACTGACGTTCAAAAATAAAACATTTGAAAACGGACCATTTTCCACATTTCTGAAGCATGACGTAATGGGGGGGTGTTATCTCTTTTGTCGAAAATCAGCCGTTTTTGCTCGAACATTAAATGCCTCCAAATGGTATTTAATTAACTTCCCGAGCCCCTGGAAGCATGAAAATCACTTTAAACATGCTAATTTTAGCTCTAACACTGATGATCCACCTACAAATGTGAACTGACGTTCAAAAATAAAACATTTGAAAACGGACCATTTTCCACATTTCTGAAGCATGACGTAATGGGGGGGTGTTATCTCTTTTGTCGAAAATCAGCCGTTTTTGCTCGAACATTAAATGCCTCCAAATGGTATTTAATTAACTTCCCGGGGTGAAGAAACCCTTTTTGAGAACTCAGAGTGAGTAAATTGGCCATTTTCATGCACTTTTAACCATTCCATAAATCTTGTGTTTTGGGCCCCTGGAAGCATGAAAATCACTTTAAACATGCTAATTGTAGCTCTAACACTGATGATCCACCTACAAATGTGAACTGACGTTCAAAAATAAAACATTTGAAAACGGACCATTTTCCACATTTCTGAAGCATGACGTAATGGGGGGGGTGTTATCTCTTTTGTCGAAAATCAGCCGTTTTTGCTCGAACATTAAATGCCTCCAAATGTTATTTAATTAACTTCCCGAGCCCCTGGAAGCATGAAAATCACTTTAAACATGCTAATTTTAGCTCTAACACTGATGATCCACCTACAAATGTGAACTGACGTTCAAAAATAAAACATTTGAAAACGGACCATTTTCCACATTTCTGAAGCATGACGTAATGGGGGGGTGTTATCTCTTTTGTCAAAAATCAGCCGTTTTTGCTCGAACATTAAATGCCTCCAAATGGTATTTAATTAACTTCCCGAGCCCCTGGAAGCATGAAAATCACTTTAAACATGCTAATTTTAGCTCTAACACTGATGATCCACCTACAAATGTGAACTGACGTTCAAAAATAAAACATTTGAAAACGGACCATTTTCCACATTTCTGAAGCATGACGTAATGGGGGGGTGTTATCTCTTTTGTCGAAAATCAGCCGTTTTTCCTCGAACATTAAATGCCTCCAAATGGTATTTAATTAACTTCCCGAGCCCCTGGAAGCATGAAAATCACTTTAAACATGCTAATTTTAGCTCTAACACTGATGATCCACCTACAAATGTGAACTGACGTTCAAAAATAAAACATTTGAAAACGGACCATTTTCCACATTTCTGAAGCATGACGTAATGGGGGGGTGTTATCTCTTTTGTCGAAAATCAGCCGTTTTTGCTCGAACATTAAATGCCTCCAAATGGTATTTAATTAACTTCCCGGGGTGAAGAAACCCTTTTTGAGAACTCAGAGTGAGTAAATTGGCCATTTTCATGCACTTTTAACCATTCCATAAATCTTGTGTTTTGGGCCCCTGGAAGCATGAAAATCACTTTAAACATGCTAATTTTAGCTCTAACACTGATGATCCACCTACAAATGTGAACTGACGTTCAAAAATAAAACATTTGAAAACGGACCATTTTCCACATTTCTGAAGCATGACGTAATGGGGGGGTGTTATCTCTTTTGTCGAAAATCAGCCGTTTTTGCTCGAACATTAAATGCCTCCAAATGGTATTTAATTAACTTCCCGAGCCCCTGGAAGCATGAAAATCACTTTAAACATGCTAATTTTAGCTCTAACACTGATGATCCACCTACAAATGTGAACTGACGTTAAAAAATAAAACATTTGAAAACGGACCATTTTCCACATTTCTGAAGCATGACGTAATGGGGGGGTGTTATCTCTTTTGTCGAAAATCAGCCGTTTTTGCTCGAACATTAAATGCCTCCAAATGGTATTTAATTAACTTCCCGGGGTGAAGAAACCCTTTTTGAGAACTCAGAGTGAGTAAATTGGCCATTTTCATGCACTTTTAACCATTCCATAAATCTTGTGTTTTGGGCCCCTGGAAGCATGAAAATCACTTTAAACATGCTAATTTTAGCTCTAACACTGATGATCCACCTACAAATGTGAACTGACGTTCAAAAATAAAACATTTGAAAACGGACCATTTTCCACATTTCTGAAGCATGACGTAATGGGGGGGTGTTATCTCTTTTGTCGAAAATCAGCCGTTTTTGCTCGAACATTAAATGCCTCCAAATGGTATTTAATTAACTTCCCGAGCCCCTGGAAGCATGAAAATCACTTTAAACATGCTAATTTTAGCTCTAACACTGATGATCCACCTACAAATGTGAACTGACGTTCAAAAATAAAACATTTGAAAACGGACCATTTTCCACATTTCTGAAGCATGACGTAATGGGGGGGTGTTATCTCTTTTGTCGAAAATCAGCTGTTTTTGCTCGAACATTAAATGCCTCCAAATGGTATTTAATTAACTTCCCGGGGTGAAGAAACCCTTTTTGAGAACTCAGAGTGAGTAAATTGGCCATTTTCATGCACTTTTAACCATTCCATAAATCTTGTGTTTTGGGCCCCTGGAAGCATGAAAATCACTTTAAACATGCTAATTTTAGCTCTAACACTGATGATCCACCTACAAATGTGAACTGACGTTCAAAAATAAAACATTTGAAAACGGACCATTTTCCACATTTCTGAAGCATGACGTAATGGGGGGGTGTTATCTCTTTTGTCGAAAATCAGCCGTTTTTGCTCGAACATTAAATGCCTCCAAATGGTATTTATTTCACTTCCCGAGCCCCTGGAAGCATGAAAATCACTTTAAACATGCTAATTTTAGCTCTAACACTGATGATCCACCTACAAATGTGAACTGACGTTCAAAAATAAAACATTTGAAAACGGACCATTTTCCACATTTCTGAAGCATGACGTAATGGGGGGGTGTTATCTCTTTTGTCGAAAATCAGCCGTTTTTGCTCGAACATTAAATGCCTCCAAATGGTATTTATTTCACTTCCCGAGCCCCTGGAAGCATGAAAATCACTTTAAACATGCTAATTTTAGCTCTAACACTGATGATCCACCTACAAATGTGAACTGACGTTCAAAAATAAAACATTTGAAAACGGACCATTTTCCACATTTCTGAAGCATGACGTAATGGGGGGGTGTTATCTCTTTTGTCGAAAATCAGCCGTTTTTGCTCGAACATTAAATGCCTCCAAATGGTATTTATTTCACTTCCCGAGCCCCTGGAAGCATGAAAATCACTTTAAACATGCTAATTTTAGCTCTAACACTGATGATCCACCTACAAATGTGAACTGACGTTCAAAAATAAAACATTTGAAAACGGACCATTTTTCACATTTCTGAAGCATGACGTAATGGGGGGGTGTTATCTCTTTTGTCGAAAATCAGCCGTTTTTGCTCGAACATTAAATGCCTCCAAATGGTATTTAATTAACTTCCCGGGGTGAAGAAACCCTTTTTGAGGACTCAGAGTGAGTAAATTGGCCATTTTCATGCACTTTTAACCATTCCATAAATCTTGTGTTTTGGGCCCCTGGAAGCATGAAAATCACTTTAAACATGCTAATTTTAGCTCTAACACTGATGATCCACCTACAAATGTGAACTGACGTTCAAAAATAAAACATTTGAAAACGGACCATTTTCCACATTTCTGAAGCATGACGTAATGGGGGGGTGTTATCTCTTTTGTCGAAAATCAGCCGTTTTTGCTCGAACATTAAATGCCTCCAAATGGTATTTAATTAACTTCCCGAGCCCCTGGAAGCATGAAAATCACTTTAAACATGCTAATTTTAGCTCTAACACTGATGATCCACCTACAAATGTGAACTGACGTTCAAAAATAAAACATTTGAAAACGGACCATTTTCCACATTTCTGAAGCATGACGTAATGGGGGGTGTTATCTCTTTTGTCGAAAATCAGCCATTTTTGCTCGAACATTAAATGCCTCCAAATGGTATTTAATTAACTTCCCGGGGTGAAGAAACCCTTTTTGAGAACTCAGAGTGAGTAAATTGGCCATTTTCATGCACTTTTAACCATTCCATAAATCTTGTGTTTTGGGCCCCTGGAAGCATGAAAATCACTTTAAACATGCTAATTTTAGCTCTAACACTGATGATCCACCTACAAATGTGAACTGACGTTCAAAAATAAAACATTTGAAAACGGACCATTTTCCACATTTCTGAAGCATGACGTAATGGGGGGGTGTTATCTCTTTTGTCGAAAATCAGCCGTTTTTGCTCAAACATTAAATGCCTCCAAATGGTATTTATTTCACTTCCCGAGCCAGTGGAAGCATGAAAATCACTTTAAACATGCTAATTTTAGCTCTAACACTGATGATCCACCTACAAATGTGAACTGACGTTCAAAAATAAAACATTTGAAAACGGACCATTTTCCACATTTCTGAAGCATGACGTAATGGGGGGGTGTTATCTCTTTTGTCGAAAATCAGCCGTTTTTGCTCGAACATTAAATGCCTCCAAATGGTATTTATTTCACTTCCCGAGCCCCTGGAAGCATGAAAATCACTTTAAACATGCTAATTTTAGCTCTAACACTGATGATCCACCTACAAATGTGAACTGACGTTCAAAAATAAAACATTTGAAAACGGACCATTTTCCACATTTCTGAAGCATGACGTAATGGGGGGGGTGTTATCTCTTTTGTCGAAAATCAGCCGTTTTTGCTCGAACATTAAATGCCTCCAAATGGTATTTAATTAACTTCCCGAGCCCCTGGAAGCATGAAAATCACTTTAAACATGCTAATTTTAGCTCTAACACTGATGATCCACCTACAAATGTGAACTGACGTTCAAAAATAAAACATTTGAAAACGGACCATTTTCCACATTTCTGAAGCATGACGCAATGGGGGGTGTTATCTCTTTTGTCGAAAATCAGCCGTTTTTGCTCGAACATTAAATGCCTCCAAATGGTATTTAATTAACTTCCCGGGGTGAAGAAACCCTTTTTTAGAACTCAGAGTGAGTAAATTGGCCATTTTAATGCACTTTTAACCATTCCATAAATCTTGTGTTTTGGGCCCCTGGAAGCATGAAAATCACTTTAAACATGCTAATTTTAGCTCTAACACTGATGATCCACCTACAAATGTGAACTGACGTTCAAAAATAAAACATTTGAAAACGGACCATTTTCCACATTTCTGAAGCATGACGTAATGGGGGGGGGTGTTATCTCTTTTGTCGAAAATCAGCCGTTTTTGCTCGAACATTAAATGCCTCCAAATGTTATTTAATTAACTTCCCGAGCCCCTGGAAGCATGAAAATCACTTTAAACATGCTAATTTTAGCTCTAACACTGATGATCCACCTACAAATGTGAACTGACGTTCAAAAATAAAACATTTGAAAACGGACCATTTTCCACATTTCTGAAGCATGACGTAATGGGGGGGTGTTATCTCTTTTGTCGAAAATCAGCCGTTTTTGCTCGAACATTAAATGCCTCCAAATGGTATTTAATTAACTTCCCGGGGTGAAGAAACCCTTTTTGAGAACTCAGAGTGAGTAAATTGGCCATTTTCATGCACTTTTAACCATTCCATAAATCTTGTGTTTTGGGCCCCTGGAAGCATGAAAATCACTTTAAACATGCTAATTTTAGCTCTAACACTGATGATCCACCTACAAATGTGAACTGACGTTCAAAAATAAAACATTTGAAAACGGACCATTTTCCACATTTCTGAAGCATGACGTAATGGGGGGGGTGTTATCTCTTTTGTCGAAAATCAGCCGTTTTTGCTCGAACATTAAATGCCTCCAAATGTTATTTAATTAACTTCCCGAGCCCCTGGAAGCATGAAAATCACTTTAAACATGCTAATTTTAGCTCTAACACTGATGATCCACCTACAAATGTGAACTGACGTTCAAAAATAAAACATTTGAAAACGGACCATTTTCCACATTTCTGAAGCATGACGTAATGGGGGGGTGTTATCTCTTTTGTCGAAAATCAGCCGTTTTTGCTCGAACATTAAATGCCTCCAAATGGTATTTAATTAACTTCCCGAGCCCCTGGAAGCATGAAAATCACTTTAAACATGCTAATTTTAGCTCTAACACTGATGATCCACCTACAAATGTGAACTGACGTTCAAAAATAAAACATTTGAAAACGGACCATTTTCCACATTTCTGAAGCATGACGTAATGGGGGGGTGTTATCTCTTTTGTCGAAAATCGGCCGTTTTTGCTCGAACATTAAATGCCTCCAAATGGTATTTATTTCACTTCCCGGGGTGAAGAAACCCTTTTTGAGAACTCAGAGTGAGTAAATTGGCCATTTTCATGCACTTTTAACCATTCCATAAATCTTGTGTTTTGGGCCCCTGGAAGCATGAAAATCACTTTAAACATGCTAATTTTAGCTCTAACACTGATGATCCACCTACAAATGTGAACTGACGTTCAAAAATAAAACATTTGAAAACGGACCATTTTCCACATTTCTGAAGCATGACGTAATGGGGGGGTGTTATCTCTTTTGTCGAAAATCAGCCGTTTTTGCTCGAACATTAAATGCCTCCAAATGGTATTTATTTCACTTCCCGAGCCCCTGGAAGCATGAAAATCACTTTAAACATGCTAATTTTAGCTCTAACACTGATGATCCACCTACAAATGTGAACTGACGTTCAAAAATAAAACATTTGAAAACGGACCATTTTCCACATTTCTGAAGCATGACGTAATGGGGGGGTGTTATCTCTTTTGTCGAAAATCAGCCGTTTTTGCTCGAACATTAAATGCCTCCAAATGGTATTTATTTCACTTCCTGAGCCCCTGGAAGCATGAAAATCACTTTAAACATGCTAATTTTAGCTCTAACACTGATGATCCACCTACAAATGTGAACTGACGTTCAAAAATAAAACATTTGAAAACGGACCATTTTCCACATTTCTGAAGCATGACGTAATGGGGGGGTGTTATCTCTTTTGTCGAAAATCAGCCGTTTTTGCTCGAACATTAAATGCCTCCAAATGGTATTTATTTCACTTCCCGAGCCCCTGGAAGCATGAAAATCACTTTAAACATGCTAATTTTAGCTCTAACACTGATGATCCACCTACAAATGTGAACTGACGTTCAAAAATAAAACATTTGAAAACGGACCATTTTCCACATTTCTGAAGCATGACGTAATGGGGGGGTGTTATCTCTTTTGTCGAAAATCAGCCGTTTTTGCTCGAACATTAAATGCCTCCAAATGGTATTTATTTCACTTCCCGAGCCCCTGGAAGCATGAAAATCACTTTAAACATGCTAATTTTAGCTCTAACACTGATGATCCACCTACAAATGTGAACTGACGTTCAAAAATAAAACATTTGAAAACGGACCATTTTCCACATTTCTGAAGCATGACGTAATGGGGGGGTGTTATCTCTTTTGTCGAAAATCAGCCGTTTTTGCTCGAACATTAAATGCCTCCAAATGGTATTTAATTAACTTCCCGGGGTGAAGAAACCCTTTTTGAGAACTCAGAGTGAGTAAATTGGCCATTTTCATGCACTTTTAACCATTCCATAAATCTTGTGTTTTGGGCCCCTGGAAGCATGAAAATCACTTTAAACATGCTAATTTTAGCTCTAACACTGATGATCCACCTGCAAATGTGAACTGACGTTCAAAAATAAAACATTTGAAAACGGACCATTTTCCACATTTCTGAAGCATGACGTAATGGGGGGGTGTTATCTCTTTTGTCTAAAATCAGCCGTTTTTGCTCGAACATTAAATGCCTCCAAATGGTATTTATTTCACTTCCCAAGCCCCTGGAATTTGAAAATCACTTTAAACATGCTAATTTTAGCTCTAACACTGACGATCCACCTACAAATGTGAACTGACGTTCAAAAATAAAACATTTGAAAACGGACCATTTTCCACATTTCTGAAGCATGACGTAATGGGGGGGTGTTATCTCTTTTGTCGAAAATCAGCCGTTTTTGCTCGAACATTAAATGCCTCCAAATGGTATTTATTTCACTTCCCGAGCCCCTGGAAGCATGAAAATCACTTTAAACATGCTAATTTTAGCTCTAACACTGATGATCCACCTACAAATGTGAACTGACGTTCAAAAATAAAACATTTGAAAACGGACCATTTACACATTTCTGAAGCATGACGTAATGGGGGGGGTGTTATCTCTTTTGTCGAAAATCAGCCGTTTTTGCTCGAACATTAAATGCCTCCAAATGGTATTTATTTCACTTCCCGAGCCCCTGGAAGCATGAAAATCACTTTAAACATGCTAATTTTAGCTCTAACACTGATGATCCACCTACAAATGTGAACTGACGTTCAAAAATAAAACATTTGAAAACGGACCATTTTCCACATTTCTGAAGCATGACGTAATGGGGGGGTGTTATCTCTTTTGTCGAAAATCAGCCGTTTTTGCTCGAACATTAAATGCCTCCAAATGGTATTTAATTAACTTCCCGAGCCCCTGGAAGCATGAAAATCACTTTAAACATGCTAATTTTAGCTCTAACACTGATGATCCACCTACAAATGTGAACTGACGTTCAAAAATAAAACATTTGAAAACGGACCATTTTCCACATTTCTGAAGCATGACGTAATGGGGGGGTGTTATCTCTTTTGTCGAAAATCAGCCGTTTTTGCTCGAACATTAAATGCCTCCAAATGGTATTTAATTAACTTCCCGAGCCCCTGGAAGCATGAAAATCACTTTAAACATGCTAATTTTAGCTCTAACACTGATGATCCACCTACAAATGTGAACTGACGTTCAAAAATAAAACATTTGAAAACGGACCATTTTCCACATTTCTGAAGCATGACGTAATGGGGGGGTGTTATCTCTTTTGTCGAAAATCAGCCGTTTTTGCTCGAACATTAAATGCCTCCAAATGGTATTTAATTAACTTCCCGGGGTGAAGAAACCCTTTTTGAGAACTCAGAGTGAGTAAATTGGCCATTTTCATGCACTTTTAACCATTCCATAAATCTTGTGTTTTGGGCCCCTGGAAGCATGAAAATCACTTTAAACATGCTAATTTTAGCTCTAACACTGATGATCCACCTACAAATGTGAACTGACGTTCAAAAATAAAACATTTGAAAACGGACCATTTTCCACATTTCTGAAGCATGACGTAATGGGGGGGGTGTTATCTCTTTTGTCGAAAATCAGCCGTTTTTGCTCGAACATTAAATGCCTCCAAATGGTATTTAATTAACTTCCCGAGCCCCTGGAAGCATGAAAATCACTTTAAACATGCTAATTTTAGCTCTAACACTGATGATCCACCTACAAATGTGAACTGACGTTCAAAAATAAAACATTTGAAAACGGACCATTTTCCACATTTCTGAAGCATGACGTCATGGGGGGGGGTTATCTCTTTGTCGAAAATCAGCCGTTTTTGCTCGAACATTAAATGCCTCCAAATGGTATTTATTTCACTTCCCGGGGTGAAGAAACCCTTTTTGAGAACTCAGAGTGAGTAAATTGGCCATTTTCATGCACTTTTAACCATTCCATAAATCTTGTGTTTTGGGCCCCTGGAAGCATGAAAATCACTTTAAACATGCTAATTTTAGCTCTAACACTGATGATCCACCTACAAATGTGAACTGACGTTCAAAAATAAAACATTTGAAAACGGACCATTTTCCACATTTCTGAAGCATGATGTAATGGGGGGGTGTTATCTCTTTTGTCGAAAATCAGCCGTTTTTGCTCGAACATTAAATGCCTCCAAATGGTATTTAATTAACTTCCCGAGCCCCTGGAAGCATGAAAATCACTTTAAACATGCTAATTTTAGCTCTAACACTGATGATCCACCTACAAATGTGAACTGACGTTCAAAAATAAAACATTTGAAAACGGACCATTTTCCACATTTCTGAAGCATGACGTAATGGGGGGGTGTTATCTCTTTTGTCGAAAATCAGCCGTTTTTGCTCGAACATTAAATGCCTCCAAATGGTATTTAATTAACTTCCCGGGGTGAAGAAACCCTTTTTGAGAACTCAGAGTGAGTAAATTGGCCATTTTCATGCACTTTTAACCATTCCATAAATCTTGTGTTTTGGGCCCCTGGAAGCATGAAAATCACTTTAAACATGCTAATTTTAGCTCTAACACTGATGATCCACCTACAAATGTGAACTGACGTTCAAAAATAAAACATTTGAAAACGGACCATTTTCCACATTTCTGAAGCATGACGTAATGGGGGGGGTGTTATCTCTTTTGTCGAAAATCAGCCGTTTTTGCTCGAACATTAAATGCCTCCAAATGGTATTTAATTAACTTCCCGAGCCCCTGGAAGCATGAAAATCACTTTAAACATGCTAATTTTAGCTCTAACACTGATGATCCACCTACAAATGTGAACTGACGTTCAAAAATAAAACATTTGAAAACGGACCATTTTCCACATTTCTGAAGCATGACGTAATGGGGGGGTGTTATCTCTTTTGTCGAAAATCAGCCGTTTTTGCTCGAACATTAAATGCCTCCAAATGGTATTTATTTCACTTCCCGGGGTGAAGAAACCCTTTTTGAGAACTCAGAGTGAGTAAATTGGCCATTTTCATGCACTTTTAACCATTCCATAAATCTTGTGTTTTGGGCCCCTGGAAGCATGAAAATCACTTTAAACATGCTAATTTTAGCTCTAACACTGATGATCCACCTACAAATGTGAACTGACGTTCAAAAATAAAACATTTGAAAACGGACCATTTTCCACATTTCTGAAGCATGATGTAATGGGGGGTGTTATCTCTTTTGTCGAAAATCAGCCGTTTTTGCTCGAACATTAAATGCCTCCAAATGGTATTTAATTAACTTCCCGAGCCCCTGGAAGCATGAAAATCACTTTAAACATGCTAATTTTAGCTCTAACACTGATGATCCACCTACAAATGTGAACTGACGTTCAAAAATAAAACATTTGAAAACGGACCATTTTCCACATTTCTGAAGCATGACGTAATGGGGGGGTGTTATCTCTTTTGTCGAAAATCAGCCGTTTTTGCTCGAACATTAAATGCCTCCAAATGGTATTTAATTAACTTCCCGGGGTGAAGAAACCCTTTTTGAGAACTCAGAGTGAGTAAATTGGCCATTTTCATGCACTTTTAACCATTCCATAAATCTTGTGTTTTGGGCCCCTGGAAGCATGAAAATCACTTTAAACATGCTAATTTTAGCTCTAACACTGATGATCCACCTACAAATGTGAACTGACGTTCAAAAATAAAACATTTGAAAACGGACCATTTTCCACATTTCTGAAGCATGACGTAATGGGGGGGGTGTTATCTCTTTTGTCGAAAATCAGCCGTTTTTGCTCGAACATTAAATGCCTCCAAATGGTATTTAATTAACTTCCCGAGCCCCTGGAAGCATGAAAATCACTTTAAACATGCTAATTTTAGCTCTAACACTGATGATCCACCTACAAATGTGAACTGACGTTAAAAAATAAAACATTTGAAAACGGACCATTTTCCACATTTCTGAAGCATGACGTAATGGGGGGGTGTTATCTCTTTTGTTGAAAATCAGCCGTTTTTGCTCGAACATTAAATGCCTCCAAATGGTATTTAATTAACTTCCCGGGGTGAAGAAACCCTTTTTGAGAACTCAGAGTGAGTAAATTGGCCATTTTCATGCACTTTTAACCATTCCATAAATCTTGTGTTTTGGGCCCCTGGAAGCATGAAAATCACTTTAAACATGCTAATTTTAGCTCTAACACTGATGATCCACCTACAAATGTGAACTGACGTTCAAAAATAAAACATTTGAAAACGGACCATTTTCCACATTTCTGAAGCATGACGTAATGGGGGGGTGTTATCTCTTTTGTCGAAAATCAGCCGTTTTTGCTCGAACATTAAATGCCTCCAAATGGTATTTAATTAACTTCCCGAGCCCCTGGAAGCATGAAAATCACTTTAAACATGCTAATTTTAGCTCTAACACTGATGATCCACCTACAAATGTGAACTGACGTTCAAAAATAAAACATTTGAAAACGGACCATTTTCCACATTTCTGAAGCATGACGTAATGGGGGGGTGTTATCTCTTTTGTCGAAAATCAGCCGTTTTTGCTCGAACATTAAATGCCTCCAAATGGTATTTAATTAACTTCCCGAGCCCCTGGAAGCATGAAAATCACTTTAAACATGCTAATTTTAGCTCTAACACTGATGATCCACCTACAAATGTGAACTGACGTTCAAAAATAAAACATTTGAAAACGGACCATTTTCCACATTTCTGAAGCATGACGTAATGGGGGGGTGTTATCTCTTTTGTCGAAAATCAGCCGTTTTTGCTCGAACATTAAATGCCTCCAAATGGTATTTAATTAACTTCCCGGGGTGAAGAAACCCTTTTTGAGAACTCAGAGTGAGTAAATTGGCCATTTTCATGCACTTTTAACCATTCCATAAATCTTGTGTTTTGGGCCCCTGGAAGCATGAAAATCACTTTAAACATGCTAATTTTAGCTCTAACACTGATGATCCACCTACAAATGTGAACTGACGTTCAAAAATAAAACATTTGAAAACGGACCATTTTCCACATTTCTGAAGCATGACGTAATGGGGGGGTGTTATCTCTTTTGTCGAAAATCAGCCGTTTTTGCTCGAACATTAAATGCCTCCAAATGGTATTTATTTCACTTCCCGAGCCCCTGGAAGCATGAAAATCACTTTAAACATGCTAATTTTAGCTCTAACACTGATGATCCACCTACAAATGTGAACTGACGTTCAAAAATAAAACATTTGAAAACGGACCATTTTCCACATTTCTGAAGCATGACGTAATGGGGGGGTGTTATCTCTTTTGTCGAAAATCAGCCGTTTTTGCTCGAACATTAAATGCCTCCAAATGGTATTTATTTCACTTCCCGAGCCCCTGGAAGCATGAAAATCACTTTAAACATGCTAATTTTAGCTCTAACACTGATGATCCACCTACAAATGTGAACTGACGTTCAAAAATAAAACATTTGAAAACGGACCATTTTCCACATTTCTGAAGCATGACGTAATGGGGGGGTGTTATCTCTTTTGTCGAAAATCAGCCGTTTTTGCTCGAACATTAAATGCCTCCAAATGGTATTTATTTCACTTCCCGAGCCCCTGGAAGCATGAAAATCACTTTAAACATGCTAATTTTAGCTCTAACACTGATGATCCACCTACAAATGTGAACTGACGTTCAAAAATAAAACATTTGAAAACGGACCATTTTTCACATTTCTGAAGCATGACGTAATGGGGGGGTGTTATCTCTTTTGTCGAAAATCAGCCGTTTTTGCTCGAACATTAAATGCCTCCAAATGGTATTTAATTAACTTCCCGGGGTGAAGAAACCCTTTTTGAGGACTCAGAGTGAGTAAATTGGCCATTTTCATGCACTTTTAACCATTCCATAAATCTTGTGTTTTGGGCCCCTGGAAGCATGAAAATCACTTTAAACATGCTAATTTTAGCTCTAACACTGATGATCCACCTACAAATGTGAACTGACGTTCAAAAATAAAACATTTGAAAACGGACCATTTTCCACATTTCTGAAGCATGACGTAATGGGGGGTGTTATCTCTTTTGTCGAAAATCAGCCGTTTTTGCTCGAACATTAAATGCCTCCAAATGGTATTTAATTAACTTCCCGAGCCCCTGGAAGCATGAAAATCACTTTAAACATGCTAATTTTAGCTCTAACACTGATGATCCACCTACAAATGTGAACTGACGTTCAAAAATAAAACATTTGAAAACGGACCATTTTCCACATTTCTGAAGCATGACGTAATGGGGGGGGTGATATCTCTTTTGTCGAAAATCAGCCGTTTTTGCTCGAACATTAAATGCCTCCAAATGGTATTTATTTCACTTCCCGGGGTGAAGAAACCCTTTTTGAGAACTCAGAGTGAGTAAATTGGCCATTTTCATGCACTTTTAACCATTCCATAAATCTTGTGTTTTGGGCCCCTGGAAGCATGAAAATCACTTTAAACATGCTAATTTTAGCTCTAACACTGATGATCCACCTACAAATGTGAACTGACGTTCAAAAATAAAACATTTGAAAACGGACCATTTTCCACATTTCTGATGCATGACGTAATGGGGGGGTGTTATCTCTTTTGTCGAAAATCAGCCGTTTTTGCTCGAACATTAAATGCCTCCAAATGGTATTTAATTAACTTCCCGAGCCCCTGGAAGCATGAAAATCACTTTAAACATGCTAATTTTAGCTCTAACACTGATGATCCACCTACAAATGTGAACTGACGTTCAAAAATAAAACATTTGAAAACGGACCATTTTCCACATTTCTGAAGCATGACGTAATGGGGGGGGTGTTATCTCTTTTGTCGAAAATCAGCCGTTTTTGCTCGAACATTAAATGCCTCCAAATGGTATTTATTTCACTTCCCGGGGTGAAGAAACCCTTTTTGAGAACTCAGAGTGAGTAAATTGGCCATTTTCATGCACTTTTAACCATTCCATAAATCTTGTGTTTTGGGCCCCTGGAAGCATGAAAATCACTTTAAACATGCTAATTTTAGCTCTAACACTGATGATCCACCTACAAATGTGAACTGACGTTCAAAAATAAAACATTTGAAAACGGACCATTTTCCACATTTCTGAAGCATGACGTAATGGGGGGGTGTTATCTCTTTTGTCAAAAATCAGCCGTTTTTGCTCGAACATTAAATGCCTCCAAATGGTATTTAATTAACTTCCCGAGCCCCTGGAAGCATGAAAATCACTTTAAACATGCTAATTTTAGCTCTAACACTGATGATCCACCTACAAATGTGAACTGACGTTCAAAAATAAAACATTTGAAAACGGACCATTTTCCACATTTCTGAAGCATGACGTAATGGGGGGTGTTATCTCTTTTGTCGAAAATCAGCCGTTTTTGCTCGAACATTAAATGCCTCCAAATGGTATTTAATTAACTTCCCAAGCCCCTGGAAGCATGAAAATCACTTTAAACATGCTAATTTTAGCTCTAACACTGATGATCCACCTACAAATGTGAACTGACGTTCAAAAATAAAACATTTGAAAACGGACCATTTTCCACATTTCTGAAGCATGACGTAATGGGGGGGTGTTATCTCTTTTGTCGAAAACCAGCCGTTTTTGCTCGAACATTAAATGCCTCCAAATGGTATTTAATTAACTTCCCGAGCCCCTGGAAGCATGAAAATCACTTTAAACATGCTAATTTTAGCTCTAACACTGATGATCCACCTACAAATGTGAACTGACGTTCAAAAATAAAACATTTGAAAACGGACCATTTTCCACATTTCTGAAGCATGACGTAATGGGGGGGTGTTATCTCTTTTGTCGAAAATCAGCCGTTTTTGCTCGAACATTAAATGCCTCCAAATGGTATTTAATTAACTTCCCGGGGTGAAGAAACCCTTTTTGAGAACTCAAAATGAGTAAATTGGCCATTTTCATGCACTTTTAACCATTCCATAAATCTTGTGTTTTGGGCCCCTGGAAGCATGAAAATCACTTTAAACATGCTAATTTTAGCTCTAACACTGATGATCCACCTACAAATGTGAACTGACGTTCAAAAATAAAACATTTGAAAACGGACCATTTTCCACATTTCTGAAGCATGACGTAATGGGGGGGTGTTATCTCTTTTGTCGAAAATCAGCCGTTTTTGCTCGAACATTAAATGCCTCCAAATGGTATTTAATTAACTTCCCGGGGTGAAGAAACCCTTTTTGAGAACTCAGAGTGAGTAAATTGGCCATTTTCATGCACTTTTAACCATTCCATAAATCTTGTGTTTTGGGCCCCTGGAAGCATGAAAATCACTTTAAACATGCTAATTTTAGCTCTAACACTGATGATCCACCTACAAATGTGAACTGACGTTCAAAAATAAAACATTTGAAAACGGACCATTTTCCACATTTCTGAAGCATGACGTAATGGGGGGGTGTTATCTCTTTTGTCGAAAATCAGCCGTTTTTGCTCGAACATTAAATGCCTCCAAATGGTATTTAATTAACTTCCCGAGCCCCTGGAAGCATGAAAATCACTTTAAACATGGTAATTTTAGCTCTAACACTGATGATCCACCTACAAATGTGAACTGACGTTCAAAAATAAAACATTTGAAAACGGACCATTTTCCAGATTTCTGAAGCATGACGTAATGGGGGGGTGTTATCTCTTTTGTCGAAAATCAGCCGTTTTTGCTCGAACATTAAATGCCTCCAAATGGTATTTAATTAACTTCCCGGGGTGAAGAAACCCTTTTTGAGAACTCAGAGTGAGTAAATTGGCCATTTTCATGCACTTTTAACCATTCCATAAATCTTGTGTTTTGGGCCCCTGGAAGCATGAAAATCACTTTAAACATGGTAATTTTAGCTCTAACACTGATGATCCACCTACAAATGTGAACTGACGTTCAAAAATAAAACATTTGAAAACGGACCAATTTCCACATTTCTGAAGCATGACGTAATGGGGGGGTGTTATCTCTTTTTGTCGAAAATCAGCCGTTTTTGCTCGAACAATAAAGGCCTCCAAATGGTATTTAATTAACTTCCCGAGCCCCTGGAAGCATGAAAATCACTTTAAACATGCTAATTTTAGCTCTAACACTGATGATCCACCTACAAATGTGAACTGACGTTCAAAAATAAAACATTTGAAAACGGACCATTTTCCACATTTCTGAAGCATGACGTAATGGGGGGGTGTTATCTCTTTTGTCGAAAATCAGCCGTTTTTGCTCGAACATTAAATGCCTCCAAATGGTATTTAATTAACTTCCCGAGCCCCTGGAAGCATGAAAATCACTTTAAACATGCTAATTTTAGCTCTAACACTGATGATCCACCTACAAATGTGAACTGACGTTCAAAAATAAAACATTTGAAAACGGACCATTTTCCACATTTCTAAAGCATGACGTAATGGGGGGGTGTTATCTCTTTTGTCGAAAATCAGCCGTTTTTGCTCGAACATTAAATGCCTCCAAATGGTATTTAATTAACTTCCCGAGCCCCTGGAAGCATGAAAATCACTTTAAACATGCTAATTTTAGCTCTAACACTGATGATCCACCTACAAATGTGAACTGACGTTCAAAAATAAAACATTTGAAAACGGACCATTTTCCACATTTCTGAAGCATGACGTAATGGGGGGGTGTTATCTCTTTTGTCGAAAATCAGCCGTTTTTGCTCGAACATTAAATGCCTCCAAATGGTATTTAATTAACTTCCCGAGCCCCTGGAAGCATGAAAATCACTTTAAACATGCTAATTTTAGCTCTAACACTGATGATCCACCTACAAATGTGAACTGACGTTCAAAAATAAAACATTTGAAAACGGACCATTTTCCACATTTCTGAAGCATGACGTAATGGGGGGGGTGTTATCTCTTTTGTCGAAAATCAGCCGTTTTTGCTCGAACATTAAATGCCTCCAAATGGTATTTATTTCACTTCCCGGGGTGAAGAAACCCTTTTTGAGAACTCAGAGTGAGTAAATTGGCCATTTTCATGCACTTTTAACCATTCCATAAATCTTGTGTTTTGGGCCCCTGGAAGCATGAAAATCACTTTAAACATGCTAATTTTAGCTCTAACACTGATGATCCACCTACAAATGTGAACTGACGTTCAAAAATAAAACATTTGAAAACGGACCATTTTCCACATTTCTGAAGCATGACGTAATGGGGGGGTGTTATCTCTTTTGTCGAAAATCAGCCGTTTTTGCTCGAACATTAAATGCCTCCAAATGGTATTTAATTAACTTCCCGAGCCCCTGGAAGCATGAAAATCACTTTAAACATGCTAATTTTAGCTCTAACACTGATGATCCACCTACAAATGTGAACTGACGTTCAAAAATAAAACATTTGAAAACGGACCATTTTCCACATTTCTGAAGCATGACGTAATGGGGGGTGTTATCTCTTTTGTCGAAAATCAGCCGTTTTTGCTCGAACATTAAATGCCTCCAAATGGTATTTAATTAACTTCCCAAGCCCCTGGAAGCATGAAAATCACTTTAAACATGCTAATTTTAGCTCTAACACTGATGATCCACCTACAAATGTGAACTGACGTTCAAAAATAAAACATTTGAAAACGGACCATTTTCCACATTTCTGAAGCATGACGTAATGGGGGGGTGTTATCTCTTTTGTCGAAAATCAGCCGTTTTTGCTCGAACATTAAATGCCTCCAAATGGTATTTAATTAACTTCCCGAGCCCCTGGAAGCATGAAAATCACTTTAAACATGCTAATTTTAGCTCTAACACTGATGATCCACCTACAAATGTGAACTGACGTTCAAAAATAAAACATTTGAAAACGGACCATTTTCCACATTTCTGAAGCATGACGTAATGGGGGGGTGTTATCTCTTTTGTCGAAAATCAGCCGTTTTTGCTCGAACATTAAATGCCTCCAAATGGTATTTAATTAACTTCCCGGGGTGAAGAAACCCTTTTTGAGAACTCAGAGTGAGTAAATTGGCCATTTTCATGCACTTTTAACCATTCCATAAATCTTGTGTTTTGGGCCCCTGGAAGCATGAAAATCACTTTAAACATGCTAATTTTAGCTCTAACACTGATGATCCACCTACAAATGTGAACTGACGTTCAAAAATAAAACATTTGAAAACGGACCATTTTCCACATTTCTGAAGCATGACGTAATGGGGGGGTGTTATCTCTTTTGTCGAAAATCAGCCGTTTTTGCTCGAACATTAAATGCCTCCAAATGGTATTTAATTAACTTCCCGAGCCCCTGGAAGCATGAAAATCACTTTAAACATGCTAATTTTAGCTCTAACACTGATGATCCACCTACAAATGTGAACTGACGTTCAAAAATAAAACATTTGAAAACGGACCATTTTCCACATTTCTGAAGCATGACGTAATGGGGGGGTGTTATCTCTTTTGTCGAAAATCAGCCGTTTTTGCTCGAACATTAAATGCCTCCAAATGGTATTTATTTCACTTCCCGGGGTGAAGAAACCCTTTTTGAGAACTCAGAGTGAGTAAATTGGCCGTTTTCATGCACTTTTAACCATTCCATTAATCTTGTGTTTTGGGCCCCTGGAAGCATGAAAATCACTTTAAACATGCTAATTTTAGCTCTAACACTGATGATCCACCTACAAATGTGAACTGACGTTCAAAAATAAAACATTTGAAAACGGACAATTTTCCACATTTCTGAAGCATGACGTAATGGGGGGGTGTTATCTCTTTTGTCGAAAATCAGCCGTTTTTGCTCGAACATTAAATGCCTCCAAATGGTATTTAATTAACTTCCTGAGCCCCTGGAAGCATGAAAATCACTTTAAACATGCTAATTTTAGCTCTAACACTGATGATCCACCTACAAATGTGAACTGACGTTCAAAAATAAAACATTTGAAAACGGACCATTTTCCACATTTCTGAAGCATGACGTAATGGGGGGGTGTTATCTCTTTTGTCGAAAATCAGCCGTTTTTGCTCGAACATTAAATGCCTCCAAATGGTATTTAATTAACTTCCCGAGCCCCTGGAAGCATGAAAATCACTTTAAACATGCTAATTTTAGCTCTAACACTGATGATCCACCTACAAATGTGAACTGACGTTCAAAAATAAAACATTTGAAAACGGACCATTTTCCACATTTCTGAAGCATGACGTAATGGGGGGGTGTTATCTCTTTTGTCGAAAATCAGCCGTTTTTGCTCGAACATTAAATGCCTCCAAATGGTATTTAATTAACTTCCCGAGCCCCTGGAAGCATGAAAATCACTTTAAACATGCTAATTTTAGCTCTAACACTGATGATCCACCTACAAATGTGAACTGACGTTCAAAAATAAAACATTTGAAAACGGACCATTTTCCACATTTCTGAAGCATGACGTAATGGGGGGGGTGTTATCTCTTTTGTCGAAAATCAGCCGTTTTTGCTCGAACATTAAATGCCTCCAAATGGTATTTAATTAACTTCCCGAGCCCCTGGAAGCATGAAAATCACTTTAAACATGCTAATTTTAGCTCTAACACTGATGATCCACCTACAAATGTGAACTGACGTTCAAAAATAAAACATTTGAAAACGGACCATTTTCCACATTTCTGAAGCATGACGTGGGGGGTGTTATCTCTTTTGTCGAAAATCAGCCGTTTTTGCTCGAACATTAAATGCCTCCAAATGGTATTTAATTAACTTCCCGGGGTGAAGAAACCCTTTTTGAGAACTCAGAGTGAGTAAATTGGCCATTTTCATGCACTTTTAACCATTCCATAAATCTTGTGTTTTGGGCCCCTGGAAGCATGAAAATCACTTTAAACATGCTAATTTTAGCTCTAACACTGATGATCCACCTACAAATGTGAACTGACGTTCAAAAATAAAACATTTGAAAACGGACCAGTTTCCACATTTCTGATGCATGACGTAATGGGGGGGTGTTATCTCTTTTGTCGAAAATCAGCCGTTTTTGCTCGAACATTAAATGCCTCCAAATGGTATTTAATTAACTTCCCGAGCCCCTGGAAGCATGAAAATCACTTTAAACATGCTAATTTTAGCTCTAACACTGATGATCCACCTACAAATGTGAACTGACGTTCAAAAATAAAACATTTGAAAACGGACCATTTTCCACATTTCTGAAGCATGACGTAATGGGGGGTGTTATCTCTTTTGTCGAAAATCAGCCGTTTTTGCTCGAACATTAAATGCCTCCAAATGGTATTTAATTAACTTCCCGGGGTGAAGAAACCCTTTTTGAGAACTCAGAGTGAGTAAATTGGCCATTTTCATGCACTTTTAACCATTCCATAAATCTTGTGTTTTGGGCCCCTGGAAGCATGAAAATCACTTTAAACATGCTACTTTTAGCTCTAACACTGATGATCCACCTACAAATGTGAACTGACGTTCAAAAATAAAACATTTGAAAACGGACCATTTTCCACATTTCTGAAGCATGACGTAATGGGGGGGTGTTATCTCTTTTGTCGAAAATCAGCCGTTTTTGCTCGAACATTAAATGCCTCCAAATGGTATTTAATTAACTTCCCGAGCCCCTGGAAGCATGAAAATCACTTTAAACATGCTAATTTTAGCTCTAACACTGATGATCCACCTACAAATGTGAACTGACGTTCAAAAATAAAACATTTGAAAACGGACCATTTTCCACATTTCTGAAGCATGACGTAATGGGGGGGTGTTATCTCTTTTGTCGAAAATCAGCCGTTTTGCTCGAACATTAAATGCCTCCAAATGGTATTTATTTCACTTCCCGAGCCCCTGGAAGCATGAAAATCACTTTAAACATGCTAATTTTAGCTCTAACACTGATGATCCACCTACAAATGTGAACTGACGTTCAAAAATAAAACATTTGAAAACGGACCATTTTCCACATTTCTGAAGCATGACGCAATGGGGGGGTGTTATCTCTTTTGTCGAAAATCAGCCGTTTTTGCTCGAACATTAAATGCCTCCAAATGGTATTTAATTAACTTCCCGAGCCCCTGGAAGCATGAAAATCACTTTAAACATGCTAATTTTAGCTCTAACACTGATGA
This sequence comes from Lissotriton vulgaris, assembly GCF_964263255.1. Classification (NCBI taxonomy): domain Eukaryota; kingdom Metazoa; phylum Chordata; class Amphibia; order Caudata; family Salamandridae; genus Lissotriton; species Lissotriton vulgaris. The sequence goes on along the minus strand of NW_028244285.1, from coordinate 41,311 downwards.
TCCACCTACAAATGTGAACTGACGTTCAAGAATAAAACATTTGAAAACGGACCATTTTCCACATTTCTGAAGCATGACGTAATGGGGGGGTGTTATCTCTTTTGTCGAAAATCAGCCGTTTTTGCTCGAACATTAAATGCCTCCAAATGGTATTTATTTCACTTCCCGGGGTGAAGAAACCCTTTTTGAGAACTCAGAGTGAGTAAATTGGCCATTTTCATGCACTTTTAACCATTCCATAAATCTTGTGTTTTGGGCCCTTGGAAGCATGAAAATCACTTTAAACATGCTAATTTTAGCTCTAACACTGATGATCCACCTACAAATGTGAACTGACGTTCAAAAATAAAACATTTGAAAACGGACCATTTTCCACATTTCTGAAGCATGACGTAATGGGGGGGGTGTTATCTCTTTTGTCGAAAATCAGCCGTTTTTGCTCGAACATTAAATGCCTCCAAATGGTATTTAATTAACTTCCCGAGCCCCTGGAAGCATGAAAATCACTTTAAACATGCTAATTTTAGCTCTAACACTGATGATCCACCTACAAATGTGAACTGACGTTCAAAAATAAAACATTTGAAAACGGACCATTTTCCACATTTCTGAAGCATGACGTAATGGGGGGTGTTATCTCTTTTGTCGAAAATCAGCCGTTTTTGCTCGAACATTAAATGCCTCCAAATGGTATTTAATTAACTTCCCGAGCCCCTGGAAGCATGAAAATCACTTTAAACATGCTAATTTTAGCTCTAACACTGATGATCCACCTACAAATGTGAACTGACGTTCAAAAATAAAACATTTGAAAACGGACCATTTTCCACATTTCTGAAGCATGACGTAATGGGGGGTGTTATCTCTTTTGTCGAAAATCAGCCGTTTTTGCTCGAACATTAAATGCCTCCAAATGGTATTTAATTAACTTCCCGAGCCCCTGGAAGCATGAAAATCACTTTAAACATGCTAATTTTAGCTCTAACACTGATGATCCACCTACAAATGTGAACTGACGTTCAAAAATAAAACATTTGAAAACGGACCATTTTCCACATTTCTGAAGCATGACGTAATGGGGGGCTGTTATCTCTTTTGTCGAAAATCAGCCGTTTTTGCTCGAACATTAAATGCCTCCAAATGGTATTTAATTAACTTCCCGAGCCCCTGGAAGCATGAAAATCACTTTAAACATGCTAATTTTAGCTCTAACACTGATGATCCACCTACAAATGTGAACTGACGTTCAAAAATAAAACATTTGAAAACGGACCATTTTCCACATTTCTGAAGCATGACGTAATGGGGGGGTGTTATCTCTTTTGTCGAAAATCAGCCGTTTTGCTCGAACATTAAATGCCTCCAAATGGTATTTATTTCACTTCCCGAGCCCCTGGAAGCATGAAAATCACTTTAAACATGCTAATTTTAGCTCTAACACTGATGATCCACCTACAAATGTGAACTGACGTTCAAAAATAAAACATTTGAAAACGGACCATTTTCCACATTTCTGAAGCATGACGCATTGGGGGGGTGTTATCTCTTTTGTCGAAAATCAGCCGTTTTTGCTCGAACATTAAATGCCTCCAAATGGTATTTAATTAACTTCCCGAGCCGCTGGAAGCATGAAAATCACTTTAAACATGCTAATTTTAGCTCTAACACTGATGATCCACCTACAAATGTGAACTGACGTTCAAAAATAAAACATTTGAAAACGGACCATTTTCCACATTTCTGAAGCATGACGTAATGGGGGGGTGTTATCTCTTTTGTCGAAAATCAGCCGTTTTTGCTCGAACATTAAATGCCTCCAAATGGTATTTATTTCACTTCCCGGGGTGAAGAAACCCTTTTTGAGAACTCAGAGTGAGTAAATTGGCCATTTTCATGCACTTTTAACCATTCCATAAATCTTGTGTTTTGGGCCCCTGGAAGCATGAAAATCACTTTAAACATGCTAATTTTAGCTCTAACACTGATGATCCACCTACAAATGTGAACTGACGTTCAAAAATAAAACATTTGAAAACGGACCATTTTCCACATTTCTGAAGCATGACGTAATGGGGGGGTGTTATCTCTTTTGTCGAAAATCAGCCGTTTTTGCTCGAACATTAAATGCCTCCAAATGGTATTTAATTAACTTCCCGAGCCCCTGGAAGCATGAAAATCACTTTAAACATGCTAATTTTAGCTCTAACACTGATGATCCACCTACAAATGTGAACTGACGTTCAAAAATAAAACATTTGAAAACGGACCATTTTCCACATTTCTGAAGCATGACGTAATGGGGGGGTGTTATCTCTTTTGTCGAAAATCAGCCGTTTTTGCTCGAACATTAAATGCCTCCAAATGGTATTTAATTAACTTCCCGAGCCCCTGGAAGCATGAAAATCACTTTAAACATGCTAATTTTAGCTCTAACACTGATGATCCACCTACAAATGTGAACTGACGTTCAAAAATAAAACATTTGAAAACGGACCATTTTCCACATTTCTGAAGCATGACGTAATGGGGGGGTGTTATCTCTTTTGTCGAAAATCAGCCGTTTTTGCTCGAACATTAAATGCCTCCAAATGGTATTTAATTAACTTCCCGAGCCCCTGGAAGCATGAAAATCACTTTAAACATGCTAATTTTAGCTCTAACACTGATGATCCACCTACAAATGTGAACTGACGTTCAAAAATAAAACATTTGAAAACGGACCATTTTCCACATTTCTGAAGCATGACGTAATGGGGGGGTGTTATCTCTTTTGTCGAAAATCAGCCGTTTTTGCTCAAACATTAAATGCCTCCAAATGGTATTTAATTAACTTCCCGGGGTGAAGAAACCCTTTGTGAGAACTCAGAGTGAGTAAATTGGCCATTTTCATGCACTTTTAACCATTCCATAAATCTTGTGTTTTGGGCCCATGGAAGCATGAAAATCACTTTAAACATGCTAATTTTAGCTCTAACACTGATGATCCACCTACAAATGTGAACTGACGTTCAAAAATAAAACATTTGAAAACGGACCATTTTCCACATTTCTGAAGCATGACGTAATGGGGGGGTGTTATCTCTTTTGTCGAAAATCAGCCGTTTTTGCTCGAACATTAAATGCCTCCAAATGGTATTTAATTAACTTCCCGAGCCCCTGGAAGCATGAAAATCACTTTAAACATGCTAATTTTAGCTCTAACACTGATGATCCACCTACAAATGTGAACTGACGTTCAAAAATAAAACATTTGAAAACGGACCATTTTCCACATTTCTGAAGCATGACGTAATGGGGGGGTGTTATCTCTTTTGTCGAAAATCAGCCGTTTTTGCTCGAACATTAAATGCCTCCAAATGGTATTTAATTAACTTCCCGAGCCCCTGGAAGCATGAAAATCACTTTAAACATGCTAATTTTAGCTCTAACACTGATGATCCACCTACAAATGTGAACTGACGTTCAAAAATAAAACATTTGAAAACGGACCATTTTCCACATTTCTGAAGCATGACGTAATGGGGGGGTGTTATCTCTTTTGTCGAAAATCAGCCGTTTTTGCTCGAACATTAAATGCCTCCAAATGGTATTTAATTAACTTCCCGAGCCCCTGGAAGCATGAAAATCACTTTAAACATGCTAATTTTAGCTCTAACACTGATGATCCACCTACAAATGTGAACTGACGTTCAAAAATAAAACATTTGAAAACGGACCATTTTCCACATTTCTGAAGCATGACGTAATGGGGGGGTGTTATCTCTTTTGTCGAAAATCAGCCGTTTTTGCTCGAACATTAAATGCCTCCAAATGGTATTTAATTAACTTCCCGGGGTGAAGAAACCCTTTTTGAGAACTCAGAGTGAGTAAATTGGCCATTTTCATGCACTTTTAACCATTCCATAAATCTTGTGTTTTGGGCCCCTGGAAGCATGAAAATCACTTTAAACATGCTAATTTTAGCTCTAACACTGATGATCCACCTACAAATGTGAACTGACGTTCAAAAATAAAACATTTGAAAACGGACCATTTTCCACATTTCTGAAGCATGACGTAATGGGGGGGTGTTATCTCTTTTGTCGAAAATCAGCCGTTTTTGCTCGAACATTAAATGCCTCCAAATGGTATTTATTTCACTTCCCGAGCCCCTGGAAGCATGAAAATCACTTTAAACATGCTAATTTTAGCTCTAACACTGATGATCCACCTACAAATGTGAACTGACGTTCAAAAATAAAACATTTGAAAACGGACCATTTTCCACATTTCTGAAGCATGACGTAATGGGGGGGTGTTATCTCTTTTGTCGAAAATCAGCCGTTTTTGCTCGAACATTAAATGCCTCCAAATGGTATTTAATTAACTTCCCGAGCCCCTGGAAGCATGAAAATCACTTTAAACATGCTAATTTTAGCTCTAACACTGATGATCCACCTACAAATGTGAACTGACGTTCAAAAATAAAACATTTGAAAACGGACCATTTTCCACATTTCTGAAGCATGACGTAATGGGGGGGTGTTATCTCTTTTGTCGAAAATCAGCCGTTTTTGCTCGAACATTAAATGCCTCCAAATGGTATTTAATTAACTTCCCGAGCCCCTGGAAGCATGAAAATCACTTTAAACATGCTAATTTTAGCTCTAACACTGATGATCCACCTACAAATGTGAACTGACGTTCAAAAATAAAACATTTGAAAACGGACCATTTTCCACATTTCTGAAGCATGACGTAATGGGGGGGTGTTATCTCTTTTGTCGAAAATCAGCCGTTTTTGCTCAAACATTAAATGCCTCCAAATGGTATTTAATTAACTTCCCGGGGTGAAGAAACCCTTTGTGAGAACTCAGAGTGAGTAAATTGGCCATTTTCATGCACTTTTAACCATTCCATAAATCTTGTGTTTTGGGCCCCTGGAAGCATGAAAATCACTTTAAACATGCTAATTTTAGCTCTAACACTGATGATCCACCTACAAATGTGAACTGACGTTCAAAAATAAAACATTTGAAAACGGACCATTTTCCACATTTCTGAAGCATGACGTAATGGGGGGGTGTTATCTCTTTTGTCGAAATCAGCCGTTTTTGCTCGAACATTAAATGCCTCCAAATGGTATTTAATTAACTTCCCGAGCCCCTGGAAGCATGAAAATCACTTTAAACATGCTAATTTTAGCTCTAACACTGATGATCCACCTACAAATGTGAACTGACGTTCAAAAATAAAACATTTGAAAACGGACCATTTTCCACATTTCTGAAGCATGACGTAATGGGGGGGTGTTATCTCTTTTGTCGAAAATCAGCCGTTTTGCTCGAACATTAAATGCCTCCAAATGGTATTTAATTAACTTCCCGAGCCCCTGGAAGCATGAAAATCACTTTAAACATGCTAATTTTAGCTCTAACACTGATGATCCACCTACAAATGTGAACTGACGTTCAAAAATAAAACATTTGAAAACGGACCATTTTCCACATTTCTGAAGCATGACGTAATGGGGGGGTGTTATCTCTTTTGTCGAAAATCAGCCGTTTTTGCTCGAACATTAAATGCCTCCAAATGGTATTTAATTAACTTCCCGGGGTGAAGAAACCCTTTGTGAGAACTCAGAGTGAGTAAATTGGCCATTTTCATGCACTTTTAACCATTCCATAAATCTTGTGTTTTGGGCCCCTGGAAGCATGAAAATCACTTTAAACATGCTAATTTTAGCTCTAACACTGATGATCCACCTACAAATGTGAACTGACGTTCAAAAATAAAACATTTGAAAACGGACCATTTTCCACATTTCTGAAGCATGACGTAATGGGGGGGTGTTATCTCTTTTGTCGAAAATCAGCCGTTTTTGCTCGAACATTAAATGCCTCCAAATGGTATTTAATTAACTTCCCGAGCCCCTGGAAGCATGAAAATCACTTTAAACATGCTAATTTTAGCTCTAACACTGATGATCCACCTACAAATGTGAACTGACGTTCAAAAATAAAACATTTGAAAACGGACCATTTTCCACATTTCTGAAGCATGACGTAATGGGGGGGTGTTATCTCTTTTGTCGAAAATCAGCCGTTTTTGCTCGAACATTAAATGCCTCCAAATGGTATTTAATTAACTTCCCGAGCCCCTGGAAGCATGAAAAATCACTTTAAACATGCTAATTTTAGCTCTAACACTGATGATCCACCTACAAATGTGAACTGACGTTCAAAAATAAAACATTTGAAAACGGACCATTTTCCACATTTCTGAAGCATGACGTAATGGGGGGGTGTTATCTCTTTTGTCGAAAATCAGCCGTTTTTGCTCGAACATTAAATGCCTCCAAATGGTATTTAATTAACTTCCCGGGGTGAAGAAACCCTTTTTGAGAACTCAGAGTGAGTAAATTGGCCATTTTCATGCACTTTTAACCATTCCATAAATCTTGTGTTTTGGGCCCCTGGAAGCATGAAAATCACTTTAAACATGCTAATTTTAGCTCTAACACTGATGATCCACCTACAAATGTGAACTGACGTTCAAAAATAAAACATTTGAAAACGGACCATTTTCCACATTTCTGAAGCATGACGTAATGGGGGGGTGTTATCTCTTTTGTCGAAAATCAGCCGTTTTTGCTCGAACATTAAATGCCTCCAAATGGTATTTAATTAACTTCCCGAGCCCCTGGAAGCATGAAAATCACTTTAAACATGCTAATTTTAGCTCTAACACTGATGATCCACCTACAAATGTGAACTGACGTTCAAAAATAAAACATTTGAAAACTGACCATTTTCCACATTTCTGAAGCATGACGTAATGGGGGGGTGTTATCTCTTTTGTCGAAAATCAGCCGTTTTTGCTCGAACATTAAATGCCTCCAAATGGTATTTAATTAACTTCCCGGGGTGAAGAAACCCTTTTTGAGAACTCAGAGTGAGTAAATTGGCCATTTTCATGCACTTTTAACCATTCCATAAATCTTGTGTTTTGGGCCCCTGGAAGCATGAAAATCACTTTAAACATGCTAATTTTAGCTCTAACACTGATGATCCACCTACAAATGTGAACTGACGTTCAAAAATAAAACATTTGAAAACGGACCATTTTCCACATTTCTGAAGCATGACGTAATGGGGGGGTGTTATCTCTTTTGTCGAAAATCAGCCGTTTTTGCTCGAACAATAAATGCCTCCAAATGGTATTTAATTAACTTCCCGAGCCCCTGGAAGCATGAAAATCACTTTAAACATGCTAATTTTAGCTCTAACACTGATGATCCACCTACAAATGTGAACTGACGTTCAAAAATAAAACATTTGAAAACGGACCATTTTCCACATTTCTGAAGCATGACGTAATGGGGGGGTGTTATCTCTTTTGTCGAAAATCAGCCGTTTTTGCTCGAACATTAAATGCCTCCAAATGGTATTTAATTAACTTCCCGAGCCCCTGGAAGCATGAAAATCACTTTAAACATGCTAATTTTAGCTCTAACACTGATGATCAACCTACAAATGTGAACTGACGTTCAAAAATAAAACATTTGAAAACGGACCATTTTCCACATTTCTAAAGCATGACGTAATGGGGGGGTGTTATCTCTTTTGTCGAAAATCAGCCGTTTTTGCTCGAACATTAAATGCCTCCAAATGGTATTTAATTAACTTCCCGAGCCCCTGGAAGCATGAAAATCACTTTAAACATGCTAATTTTAGCTCTAACACTGATGATCCACCTACAAATGTGAACTGACGTTAAAAAATAAAACATTTGAAAACGGACCATTTTCCACATTTCTGAAGCATGACGTAATGGGGGGGGTGTTATCTCTTTTGTCGAAAATCAGCCGTTTTTGCTCGAACATTAAATGCCTCCAAATGGTATTTATTTCACTTCCCGAGCCCCTGGAAGCATGAAAATCACTTTAAACATGCTAATTTTAGCTCTAACACTGATGATCCACCTACAAATGTGAACTGACGTTCAAAAATAAAACATTTGAAAACGGACCATTTTCCACATTTCTGAAGCATGACGTAATGGGGGGGTGTTATCTCTTTTGTCGAAAATCAGCCGTTTTTGCTCGAACATTAAATGCCTCCAAATGGTATTTAATTAACTTCCCGAGCCCCTGGAAGCATGAAAATCACTTTAAACATGCTAATTTTAGCTCTAACACTGATGATCCACCTACAAATGTGAACTGACGTTCAAAAATAAAACATTTGAAAACGGACCATTTTCCACATTTCTGAAGCATGACGTAATGGGGGGGTGTTATCTCTTTTGTCGAAAATCAGCCGTTTTTGCTCGAACATTAAATGCCTCCAAATGGTATTTAATTAACTTCCCGAGCCCCTGGAAGCATGAAAATCACTTTAAACATGCTAATTTTAGCTCTAACACTGATGATCCACCTACAAATGTGAACTGACGTTCAAAAATAAAACATTTGAAAACGGACCATTTTCCACATTTCTGAAGCATGACGTAATGGGGGGGTGTTATCTCTTTTGTCGAAAATCAGCCGTTTTTGCTCGAACATTAAATGCCTCCAAATGGTATTTAATTAACTTCCCGGGGTGAAGAAACCCTTTTTGAGAACTCAGAGTGAGTAAATTGGCCATTTTCATGCACTTTTAACCATTCCATAAATCTTGTGTTTTGGGCCCCTGGAAGCATGAAAATCACTTTAAACATGCTAATTTTAGCTCTAACACTGATGATCCACCTACAAATGTGAACTGACGTTCAAAAATAAAACATTTGAAAACGGACCATTTTCCACATTTCTGAAGCATGACGTAATGGGGGGTGTTATCTCTTTTGTCGAAAATCAGCCGTTTTTGCTCGAACATTAAATGCCTCCAAATGGTATTTAATTAACTTCCCGAGCCCTGGAAGCATGAAAATCACTTTAAACATGCTAATTTTAGCTCTAACACTGAAGATCCACCTACAAATGTGAACTGACGTTCAAAAATAAAACATTTGAAAACGGACCATTTTCCACATTTCTGAAGCATGACGTAATGGGGGGGTGTTATCTCTTTTGTCGAAAATCAGCCGTTTTTGCTCGAACATTAAATGCCTCCAAATGGTATTTAATTAACTTCCCGGGGTGAAGAAACCCTTTTTGAGAACTCAGAGTGAGTAAATTGGCCATTTTCATGCACTTTTAACCATTCCATAAATCTTGTGTTTTGGGCCCCTGGAAGCATGAAAATCACTTTAAACATGCTAATTTTAGCTCTAACACTGATGATCCACCTACAAATGTGAACTGACGTTCAAAAATAAAACATTTGAAAACGGACCATTTTCCACATTTCTGAAGCATGACGTAATGGGGGGGTGTTATCTCTTTTGTCGAAAATCAGCCGTTTTTGCTCGAACATTAAATGCCTCCAAATGGTATTTATTTCACTTCCCGAGCCCCTGGAAGCATGAAAATCACTTTAAACATGCTAATTTTAGCTCTAACACTGATGATCCACCTACAAATGTGAACTGACGTTCAAAAATAAAACATTTGAAAACGGACCATTTTCCACATTTCTGAAGCATGACGTAATGGGGGGGTGTTATCTCTTTTGTCGAAAATCAGCCGTTTTTGCTCGAACATTAAATGCCTCCAACTGGTATTTAATTAACTTCCCGAGCCCCTGGAAGCATGAAAATCACTTTAAACATGCTAATTTTAGCTCTAACACTGATGATCCACCTACAAATGTGAACTGACGTTCAAAAATAAAACATTTGAAAACGGACCATTTTCCACATTTCTGAAGCATGACGTAATGGGGGGGTGTTATCTCTTTTGTCGAAAATCAGCCGTTTTTGCTCGAACATTAAATGCCTCCAAATGGTATTTAATTAACTTCCCGAGCCCCTGGAAGCATGAAAATCACTTTAAACATGCTAATTTTAGCTCTAACACTGATGATCCACCTACAAATGTGAACTGACGTTCAAAAATAAAACATTTGAAAACGGACCATTTTCCACATTTCTGAAGCATGACGTAATGGGGGGGTGTTATCTCTTTTGTCGAAAATCAGCCGTTTTTGCTCAAACATTAAATGCCTCCAAATGGTATTTAATTAACTTCCCGGGGTGAAGAAACCCTTTGTGAGAACTCAGAGTGAGTAAATTGGCCATTTTCATGCACTTTTAACCATTCCATAAATCTTGTGTTTTGGGCCCCTGGAAGCATGAAAATCACTTTAAACATGCTAATTTTAGCTCTAACACTGATGATCCACCTACAAATGTGAACTGACGTTCAAAAATAAAACATTTGAAAACGGACCATTTTCCACATTTCTGAAGCATGACGTAATGGGGGGGTGTTATCTCTTTTGTCGAAAATCAGCCGTTTTTGCTCGAACATTAAATGCCTCCAAATGGTATTTAATTAACTTCCCGAGCCCCTGGAAGCATGAAAATCACTTTAAACATGCTAATTTTAGCTCTAACACTGATGATCCACCTACAAATGTGAACTGACGTTCAAAAATAAAACATTTGAAAACGGACCATTTTCCACATTTCTGAAGCATGACGTAATAGGGGGGTGTTATCTCTTTTGTCGAAAATCAGCCGTTTTTGCTCGAACATTAAATGCCTCCAAATGGTATTTAATTAACTTCCCGAGCCCCTGGAAGCATGAAAATCACTTTAAACATGCTAATTTTAGCTCTAACACTGATGATCCACCTACAAATGTGAACTGACGTTCAAAAATAAAACATTTGAAAACGGACCATTTTCCACATTTCTGAAGCATGACGTAATGGGGGGGTGTTATCTCTTTTGTCGAAAATCAGCCGTTTTTGCTCGAACATTAAATGCCTCCAAATGGTATTTAATTAACTTCCCGGGGTGAAGAAACCCTTTTTGAGAACTCAGAGTGAGTAAATTGGCCATTTTCATGCACTTTTAACCATTCCATAAATCTTGTGTTTTGGGCCCCTGGAAGCATGAAAATCACTTTAAACATGCTAATTTTAGCTCTAACACTGATGATCCACCTACAAATGTGAACTGACGTTCAAAAATAAAACATTTGAAAACGGACCATTTTCCACATTTCTGAAGCATGACGTAATGGGGGGGTGTTATCTCTTTTGTCGAAAATCAGCCGTTTTTGCTCGAACATTAAATGCCTCCAAATGGTATTTAATTAACTTCCCGAGCCCCTGGAAGCATGAAAATCACTTTAAACATGCTAATTTTAGCTCTAACACTGATGATCCACCTACAAATGTGAACTGACGTTCAAAAATAAAACATTTGAAAACGGACCATTTTCCACATTTCTGAAGCATGACGTAATGGGGGGGTGTTATCTCTTTTGTCGAAAATCAGCCGTTTTTGCTCGAACATTAAATGCCTCCAAATGGTATTTAATTAACTTCCCGGGGTGAAGAAACCCTTTTTGAGAACTCAGAGTGAGTAAATTGGCCATTTTCATGCACTTTTAACCATTCCATAAATCTTGTGTTTTGGGCCCCTGGAAGCATGAAAATCACTTTAAACATGCTAATTTTAGCTCTAACACTGATGATCCACCTACAAATGTGAACTGACGTTCAAAAATAAAACATTTGAAAACGGACCATTTTCCACATTTCTGAAGCATGACGTAATGGGGGGGTGTTATCTCTTTTGTCGAAAATCAGCCGTTTTTGCTCGAACATTAAATGCCTCCAAATGGTATTTATTTCACTTCCCGAGCCCCTGGAAGCATGAAAATCACTTTAAACATGCTAATTTTAGCTCTAACACTGATGATCCACCTACAAATGTGAACTGACGTTCAAAAATAAAACATTTGAAAACGGACCATTTTCCACATTTCTGAAGCATGACGTAATGGGGGGGTGTTATCTCTTTTGTCGAAAATCAGCCGTTTTTGCTCGAACATTAAATGCCTCCAAATGGTATTTAATTAACTTCCCGAGCCCCTGGAAGCATGAAAATCACTTTAAACATGCTAATTTTAGCTCTAACACTGATGATCCACCTACAAATGTGAACTGACGTTCAAAAATAAAACATTTGAAAACGGACCATTTTCCACATTTCTGAAGCATGACGTAATGGGGGGGTGTTATCTCTTTTGTCGAAAATCAGCCGTTTTTGCTCGAACATTAAATGCCTCCAAATGGTATTTAATTAACTTCCCGAGCCCCTGGAAGCATGAAAATCACTTTAAACATGCTAATTTTAGCTCTAACACTGATGATCCACCTACAAATGTGAACTGACGTTCAAAAATAAAACATTTGAAAACGGACCATTTTCCACATTTCTGAAGCATGACGTAATGGGGGGGTGTTATCTCTTTTGTCGAAAATCAGCCGTTTTTGCTCAAACATTAAATGCCTCCAAATGGTATTTAATTAACTTCCCGGGGTGAAGAAACCCTTTGTGAGAACTCAGAGTGAGTAAATTGGCCATTTTCATGCACTTTTAACCATTCCATAAATCTTGTGTTTTGGGCCCCTGGAAGCATGAAAATCACTTTAAACATGCTAATTTTAGCTCTAACACTGATGATCCACCTACAAATGTGAACTGACGTTCAAAAATAAAACATTTGAAAACGGACCATTTTCCACATTTCTGAAGCATGACGTAATGGGGGGGGTGTTATCTCTTTTGTCGAAAATCAGCCGTTTTTGCTCGAACATTAAATGCCTCCAAATGGTATTTAATTAACTTCCCGAGCCCCTGGAAGCATGAAAATCACTTTAAACATGCTAATTTTAGCTCTAACACTGATGATCCACCTACAAATGTGAACTGACGTTCAAAAATAAAACATTTGAAAACGGACCATTTTCCACATTTCTGAAGCATGACGTAATGGGGGGGTGTTATCTCTTTTGTCGAAAATCAGCCGTTTTTGCTCGAACATTAAATGCCTCCAAATGGTATTTAATTAACTTCCCGAGCCCCTGGAAGCATGAAAATCACTTTAAACATGCTAATTTTAGCTCTAACACTGATGATCCACCTACAAATGTGAACTGACGTTCAAAAATAAAACATTTGAAAACGGACCATTTTCCACATTTCTGAAGCATGACGTAATGGGGGGGTGTTATCTCTTTTGTCGAAAATCAGCCGTTTTTGCTCGAACATTAAATGCCTCCAAATGGTATTTAATTAACTTCCCGGGGTGAAGAAACCCTTTTTGAGAACTCAGAGTGAGTAAATTGGCCATTTTCATGCACTTTTAACCATTCCATAAATCTTGTGTTTTGGGCCCCTGGAAGCTTGAAAATCACTTTAAACATGCTAATTTTAGCTCTAACACTGATGATCCACCTACAAATGTGAACTGACGTTCAAAAATAAAACATTTGAAAACGGACCATTTTCCACATTTCTGAAGCATGACGTAATGGGGGGGTGTTATCTCTTTTGTCGAAAATCAGCCGTTTTTGCTCGAACATTAAATGCCTCCAAATGGTATTTAATTAACTTCCCGAGCCCCTGGAAGCATGAAAATCACTTTAAACATGCTAATTTTAGCTCTAACACTGATGATCCACCTACAAATGTGAACTGACGTTCAAAAATAAAACATTTGAAAACTGACCATTTTCCACATTTCTGAAGCATGACGTAATGGGGGGGTGTTATCTCTTTTGTCGAAAATCAGCCGTTTTTGCTCGAACATTAAATGCCTCCAAATGGTATTTAATTAACTTCCCGGGGTGAAGAAACCCTTTTTGAGAACTCAGAGTGAGTAAATTGGCCATTTTCATGCACTTTTAACCATTCCATAAATCTTGTGTTTTGGGCCCCTGGAAGCATGAAAATCACTTTAAACATGCTAATTTTAGCTCTAACACTGATGATCCACCTACAAATGTGAACTGACGTTCAAAAATAAAACATTTGAAAACGGACCATTTTCCACATTTCTGAAGCATGACGTAATGGGGGGGTGTTATCTCTTTTGTCGAAAATCAGCCGTTTTTGCTCGAACAATAAATGCCTCCAAATGGTATTTAATTAACTTCCCGAGCCCCTGGAAGCATGAAAATCACTTTAAACATGCTAATTTTAGCTCTAACACTGATGATCCACCTACAAATGTGAACTGACGTTCAAAAATAAAACATTTGAAAACGGACCATTTTCCACATTTCTGAAGCATGACGTAATGGGGGGGTGTTATCTCTTTTGTCGAAAATCAGCCGTTTTTGCTCGAACATTAAATGCCTCCAAATGGTATTTAATTAACTTCCCGAGCCCCTGGAAGCATGAAAATCACTTTAAACATGCTAATTTTAGCTCTAACACTGATGATCAACCTACAAATGTGAACTGACGTTCAAAAATAAAACATTTGAAAACGGACCATTTTCCACATTTCTAAAGCATGACGTAATGGGGGGGTGTTATCTCTTTTGTCGAAAATCAGCCGTTTTTGCTCGAACATTAAATGCCTCCAAATGGTATTTAATTAACTTCCCGAGCCCCTGGAAGCATGAAAATCACTTTAAACATGCTAATTTTAGCTCTAACACTGATGATCCACCTACAAATGTGAACTGACGTTCAAAAATAAAACATTTGAAAACGGACCATTTTCCACATTTCTGAAGCATGACGTAATGGGGGGGGTGTTATCTCTTTTGTCGAAAATCAGCCGTTTTTGCTCGAACATTAAATGCCTCCAAATGGTATTTATTTCACTTCCCGAGCCCCTGGAAGCATGAAAATCACTTTAAACATGCTAATTTTAGCTCTAACACTGATGATCCACCTACAAATGTGAACTGACGTTCAAAAATAAAACATTTGAAAACGGACCATTTTCCACATTTCTGAAGCATGACGTAATGGGGGGGTGTTATCTCTTTTGTCGAAAATCAGCCGTTTTTGCTCGAACATTAAATGCCTCCAAATGGTATTTAATTAACTTCCCGAGCCCCTGGAAGCATGAAAATCACTTTAAACATGCTAATTTTAGCTCTAACACTGATGATCCACCTACAAATGTGAACTGACGTTCAAAAATAAAACATTTGAAAACGGACCATTTTCCACATTTCTGAAGCATGACGTAATGGGGGGGTGTTATCTCTTTTGTCGAAAATCAGCCGTTTTTGCTCGAACATTAAATGCCTCCAAATGGTATTTAATTAACTTCCCGAGCCCCTGGAAGCATGAAAATCACTTTAAACATGCTAATTTTAGCTCTAACACTGATGATCCACCTACAAATGTGAACTGACGTTCAAAAATAAAACATTTGAAAACGGACCATTTTCCACATTTCTGAAGCATGACGTAATGGGGGGGTGTTATCTCTTTTGTCGAAAATCAGCCGTTTTTGCTCGAACATTAAATGCCTCCAAATGGTATTTAATTAACTTCCCGGGGTGAAGAAACCCTTTTTGAGAACTCAGAGTGAGTAAATTGGCCATTTTCATGCACTTTTAACCATTCCATAAATCTTGTGTTTTGGGCCCCTGGAAGCATGAAAATCACTTTAAACATGCTAATTTTAGCTCTAACACTGATGATCCACCTACAAATGTGAACTGACGTTCAAAAATAAAACATTTGAAAACGGACCATTTTCCACATTTCTGAAGCATGACGTAATGGGGGGGTGTTATCTCTTTTGTCGAAAATCAGCCGTTTTTGCTCGAACATTAAATGCCTCCAAATGGTATTTAATTAACTTCCCGAGCCCCTGGAAGCATGAAAATCACTTTAAACATGCTAATTTTAGCTCTAACACTGATGATCCACCTACAAATGTGAACTGACGTTCAAAAATAAAACATTTGAAAACGGACCATTTTCCACATTTCTGAAGCATGACGTAATGGGGGGGTGTTATCTCTTTTGTCGAAAATCAGCCGTTTTTGCTCGAACATTAAATGCCTCCAAATGGTATTTAATTAACTTCCCGGGGTGAAGAAACCCTTTTTGAGAACTCAGAGTGAGTAAATTGGCCATTTTCATGCACTTTTAAGCATTCCATAAATCTTGTGTTTTGGGCCCCTGGAAGCATGAAAATCACTTTAAACATGCTAATTTTAGCTCTAACACTGATGATCCACCTACAAATGTGAACTGACGTTCAAAAATAAAACATTTGAAAACGGACCATTTTCCACATTTCTGAAGCATGACGTAATGGGGGGGTGTTATCTCTTTTGTCGAAAATCAGCCGTTTTTGCTCGAACATTAAATGCCTCCAAATGGTATTTATTTCACTTCCCGAGCCCCTGGAAGCATGAAAATCACTTTAAACATGCTAATTTTAGCTCTAACACTGATGATCCACCTACAAATGTGAACTGACGTTCAAAAATAAAACATTTGAAAACGGACCATTTTCCACATTTCTGAAGCATGACGTAATGGGGGGGTGTTATCTCTTTTGTCGAAAATCAGCCGTTTTTGCTCGAACATTAAATGCCTCCAAATGGTATTTAATTAACTTCCCGAGCCCCTGGAAGCATGAAAATCACTTTAAACATGCTAATTTTAGCTCTAACACTGATGATCCACCTACAAATGTGAACTGACGTTCAAAAATAAAACATTTGAAAACGGACCATTTTCCACATTTCTGAAGCATGACGTAATGGGGGGGTGTTATCTCTTTTGTCGAAAATCAGCCGTTTTTGCTCGAACATTAAATGCCTCCAAATGGTATTTAATTAACTTCCCGAGCCCCTGGAAGCATGAAAATCACTTTAAACATGCTAATTTTAGCTCTAACACTGATGATCCACCTACAAATGTGAACTGACGTTCAAAAATAAAACATTTGAAAACGGACCATTTTCCACATTTCTGAAGCATGACGTAATGGGGGGGTGTTATCTCTTTTGTCGAAAATCAGCCGTTTTTGCTCAAACATTAAATGCCTCCAAATGGTATTTAATTAACTTCCCGGGGTGAAGAAACCCTTTGTGAGAACTCAGAGTGAGTAAATTGGCCATTTTCATGCACTTTTAACCATTCCATAAATCTTGTGTTTTGGGCCCCTGGAAGCATGAAAATCACTTTAAACATGCTAATTTTAGCTCTAACACTGATGATCCACCTACAAATGTGAACTGACGTTCAAAAATAAAACATTTGAAAACGGACCATTTTCCACATTTCTGAAGCATGACGTAATGGGGGGGTGTTATCTCTTTTGTCGAAAATCAGCCGTTTTTGCTCGAACATTAAATGCCTCCAAATGGTATTTAATTAACTTCCCGAGCCCCTGGAAGCATGAAAATCACTTTAAACATGCTAATTTTAGCTCTAACACTGATGATCCACCTACAAATGTGAACTGACGTTCAAAAATAAAACATTTGAAAACGGACCATTTTCCACATTTCTGAAGCATGACGTAATGGGGGGGTGTTATCTCTTTTGTCGAAAATCAGCCGTTTTTGCTCGAACATTAAATGCCTCCAAATGGTATTTAATTAACTTCCCGAGCCCCTGGAAGCATGAAAATCACTTTAAACATGCTAATTTTAGCTCTAACACTGATGATCCACCTACAAATGTGAACTGACGTTCAAAAATAAAACATTTGAAAACGGACCATTTTCCACATTTCTGAAGCATGACGTAATGGGGGGGTGTTATCTCTTTTGTCGAAAATCAGCCGTTTTTGCTCGAACATTAAATGCCTCCAAATGGTATTTAATTAACTTCCCGGGGTGAAGAAACCCTTTTTGAGAACTCAGAGTGAGTAAATTGGCCATTTTCATGCACTTTTAACCATTCCATAAATCTTGTGTTTTGGGCCCCTGGAAGCATGAAAATCACTTTAAACATGCTAATTTTAGCTCTAACACTGATGATCCACCTACAAATGTGAACTGACGTTCAAAAATAAAACATTTGAAAACGGACCATTTTCCACATTTCTGAAGCATGACGTAATGGGGGGGTGTTATCTCTTTTGTCGAAAATCAGCCGTTTTTGCTCGAACATTAAATGCCTCCAAATGGTATTTAATTAACTTCCCGAGCCCCTGGAAGCATGAAAATCACTTTAAACATGCTAATTTTAGCTCTAACACTGATGATCCACCTACAAATGTGAACTGACGTTCAAAAATAAAACATTTGAAAACTGACCATTTTCCACATTTCTGAAGCATGACGTAATGGGGGGGTGTTATCTCTTTTGTCGAAAATCAGCCGTTTTTGCTCGAACATTAAATGCCTCCAAATGGTATTTAATTAACTTCCCGGGGTGAAGAAACCCTTTTTGAGAACTCAGAGTGAGTAAATTGGCCATTTTCATGCACTTTTAACCATTCCATAAATCTTGTGTTTTGGGCCCCTGGAAGCATGAAAATCACTTTAAACATGCTAATTTTAGCTCTAACACTGATGATCCACCTACAAATGTGAACTGACGTTCAAAAATAAAACATTTGAAAACGGACCATTTTCCACATTTCTGAAGCATGACGTAATGGGGGGGTGTTATCTCTTTTGTCGAAAATCAGCCGTTTTTGCTCGAACAATAAATGCCTCCAAATGGTATTTAATTAACTTCCCGAGCCCCTGGAAGCATGAAAATCACTTTAAACATGCTAATTTTAGCTCTAACACTGATGATCCACCTACAAATGTGAACTGACGTTCAAAAATAAAACATTTGAAAACGGACCATTTTCCACATTTCTGAAGCATGACGTAATGGGGGGGTGTTATCTCTTTTGTCGAAAATCAGCCGTTTTTGCTCGAACATTAAATGCCTCCAAATGGTATTTAATTAACTTCCCGAGCCCCTGGAAGCATGAAAATCACTTTAAACATGCTAATTTTAGCTCTAACACTGATGATCAACCTACAAATGTGAACTGACGTTCAAAAATAAAACATTTGAAAACGGACCATTTTCCACATTTCTAAAGCATGACGTAATGGGGGGGTGTTATCTCTTTTGTCGAAAATCAGCCGTTTTTGCTCGAACATTAAATGCCTCCAAATGGTATTTAATTAACTTCCCGAGCCCCTGGAAGCATGAAAATCACTTTAAACATGCTAATTTTAGCTCTAACACTGATGATCCACCTACAAATGTGAACTGACGTTCAAAAATAAAACATTTGAAAACGGACCATTTTCCACATTTCTGAAGCATGACGTAATGGGGGGGTGTTATCTCTTTTGTCGAAAATCAGCCGTTTTTGCTCGAACATTAAATGCCTCCAAATGGTATTTAATTAACTTCCCGAGCCCCTGGAAGCATGAAAATCACTTTAAACATGCTAATTTTAGCTCTAACACTGATGATCCACCTACAAATGTGAACTGACGTTCAAAAATAAAACATTTGAAAACGGACCATTTTCCACATTTCTGAAGCATGACGTAATGGGGGGGGTGTTATCTCTTTTGTCGAAAATCAGCCGTTTTTGCTCGAACATTAAATGCCTCCAAATGGTATTTATTTCACTTCCCGGGGTGAAGAAACCCTTTTTGAGAACTCAGAGTGAGTAAATTGGCCATTTTCATGCACTTTTAACCATTCCATAAATCTTGTGTTTTGGGCCCCTGGAAGCATGAAAATCACTTTAAACATGCTAATTTTAGCTCTAACACTGATGATCCACCTACAAATGTGAACTGACGTTCAAAAATAAAACATTTGAAAACGGACCATTTTCCACATTTCTGAAGCATGACGTAATGGGGGGGTGTTATCTCTTTTGTCGAAAATCAGCCGTTTTTGCTCGAACATTAAATGCCTCCAAATGGTATTTAATTAACTTCCCGAGCCCCTGGAAGCATGAAAATCACTTTAAACATGCTAATTTTAGCTCTAACACTGATGATCCACCTACAAATGTGAACTGACGTTCAAAAATAAAACATTTGAAAACGGACCATTTTCCACATTTCTGAAGCATGACGTAATGGGGGGGTGTTAT
The DNA here is from genome assembly GCF_964263255.1 of Lissotriton vulgaris. Classification (NCBI taxonomy): domain Eukaryota; kingdom Metazoa; phylum Chordata; class Amphibia; order Caudata; family Salamandridae; genus Lissotriton; species Lissotriton vulgaris. The sequence continues at coordinate 21,369 of NW_028244285.1, read as the reverse complement.
CTCTTTTGTCGAAAATCAGCCGTTTTTGCTCGAACATTAAATGCCTCCAAATGGTATTTAATTAACTTCCCGAGCCCCTGGAAGCATGAAAATCACTTTAAACATGCTAATTTTAGCTCTAACACTGATGATCCACCTACAAATGTGAACTGACGTTCAAAAATAAAACATTTGAAAACGGACCATTTTCCACATTTCTGAAGCATGACGTAATGGGGGGGTGTTATCTCTTTTGTCGAAAATCAGCCGTTTTTGCTCGAACATTAAATGCCTCCAAATGGTATTTAATTAACTTCCCGAGCCCCTGGAAGCATGAAAATCACTTTAAACATGCTAATTTTAGCTCTAACACTGATGATCCACCTACAAATGTGAACTGACGTTCAAAAATAAAACATTTGAAAACGGACAATTTTCCACATTTCTGAAGCATGACGTAATGGGGGGGTGTTATCTCTTTTGTCGAAAATCAGCCGTTTTTGCTCAAACATTAAATGCCTCCAAATGGTATTTAATTAACTTCCCGGGGTGAAGAAACCCTTTGTGAGAACTCAGAGTGAGTAAATTGGCCATTTTCATGCACTTTTAACCATTCCATAAATCTTGTGTTTTGGGCCCCTGGAAGCATGAAAATCACTTTAAACATGCTAATTTTAGCTCTAACACTGATGATCCACCTACAAATGTGAGCTGACGTTCAAAAATAAAACATTTGAAAACGGACCATTTTCCACATTTCTGAAGCATGACGTAATGGGGGGGTGTTATCTCTTTTGTCGAAAATCAGCCGTTTTTGCTCGAACATTAAATGCCTCCAAATGGTATTTAATTAACTTCCCGAGCCCCTGGAAGCATGAAAATCACTTTAAACATGCTAATTTTAGCTCTAACACTGATGATCCACCTACAAATGTGAACTGACGTTCAAAAATAAAACATTTGAAAACGGACCATTTTCCACATTTCTGAAGCATGACGTAATGGGGGGGTGTTATCTCTTTTGTCGAAAATCAGCCGTTTTTGCTCGAACATTAAATGCCTCCAAATGGTATTTAATTAACTTCCCGAGCCCCTGGAAGCATGAAAATCACTTTAAACATGCTAATTTTAGCTCTAACACTGATGATCCACCTACAAATGTGAACTGACGTTCAAAAATAAAACATTTGAAAACGGACCATTTTCCACATTTCTGAAGCATGACGTAATGGGGGGGTGTTATCTCTTTTGTCGAAAATCAGCCGTTTTTGCTCGAACATTAAATGCCTCCAAATGGTATTTAATTAACTTCCCGAGCCCCTGGAAGCATGAAAATCACTTTAAACATGCTAATTTTAGCTCTAACACTGATGATCCACCTACAAATGTGAACTGACGTTCAAAAATAAAACATTTGAAAACGGACCATTTTCCACATTTCTGAAGCATGACGTAATGGGGGGGTGTTATCTCTTTTGTCGAAAATCAGCCGTTTTTGCTCGAACATTAAATGCCTCCAAATGGTATTTAATTAACTTCCCGGGGTGAAGAAACCCTTTTTGAGAACTCAGAGTGAGTAAATTGGCCATTTTCATGCACTTTTAACCATTCCATAAATCTTGTGTTTTGGGCCCCTGGAAGCATGAAAATCACTTTAAACATGCTAATTTTAGCTCTAACACTGATGATCCACCTACAAATGTGAACTGACGTTCAAAAATAAAACATTTGAAAACGGACCATTTTCCACATTTCTGAAGCATGACGTAATGGGGGGGGTGTTATCTCTTTTGTCGAAAATCAGCCGTTTTTGCTCGAACATTAAATGCCTCCAAATGGTATATATTTCACTTCCCGGGGTGAAGAAACCCTTTTTGAGAACTCAGAGTGAGTAAATTGGCCATTTTCATGCACTTTTAACCATTCCATAAATCTTGTGTTTTGGGCCCCTGGAAGCATGAAAATCACTTTAAACATGCTAATTTTAGCTCTAACACTGATGATCCACCTACAAATGTGAACTGACGTTCAAAAATAAAACATTTGAAAACGGACCATTTTCCACATTTCTGAAGCATGACGTAATGGGGGGGTGTTATCTCTTTTGTCGAAAATCAGCCGTTTTTGCTCGAACATTAAATGCCTCCAAATGGTATTTAATTAACTTCCCGAGCCCCTGGAAGCATGAAAATCACTTTAAACATGCTAATTTTAGCTCTAACATTGATGATCCACCTACAAATGTGAACTGACGTTCAAAAATAAAACATTTGAAAACGGACCATTTTCCACATTTCTGAAGCATGACGTAATGGGGGGGTGTTATCTCTTTTGTCGAAAATCAGCCGTTTTTGCTCGAACATTAAATGCCTCCAAATGGTATTTAATTAACTTCCCGAGCCCCTGGAAGCATGAAAATCACTTTAAACATGCTAATTTTAGCTCTAACACTGATGATCCACCTACAAATGTGAACTGACGTTCAAAAATAAAACATTTGAAAACGGACCATTTTCCACATTTCTGAAGCATGACGTAATGGGGGGGTGTTATCTCTTTTGTCGAAAATCAGCCGTTTTTGCTCGAACATTAAATGCCTCCAAATGGTATTTAATTAACTTCCCGAGCCCCTGGAAGCATGAAAATCACTTTAAACATGCTAATTTTAGCTCTAACACTGATGATCCACCTACAAATGTGAACTGACGTTCAAAAATAAAACATTTGAAAACGGACCATTTTCCACATTTCTGAAGCATGACGTAATGGGGGGGTGTTATCTCTTTTGTCGAAAATCAGCCGTTTTTGCTCAAACATTAAATGCCTCCAAATGGTATTTAATTAACTTCCCGGGGTGAAGAAACCCTTTGTGAGAACTCAGAGTGAGTAAATTGGCCATTTTCATGCACTTTTAACCATTCCATAAATCTTGTGTTTTGGGCCCCTGGAAGCATGAAAATCACTTTAAACATGCTAATTTTAGCTCTAACACTGATGATCCACCTACAAATGTGAACTGACGTTCAAAAATAAAACATTTGAAAACGGACCATTTTCCACATTTCTGAAGCATGACGTAATGGGGGGGTGTTATCTCTTTTGTCGAAAATCAGCCGTTTTTGCTCGAACATTAAATGCCTCCAAATGGTATTTAATTAACTTCCCGAGCCCCTGGAAGCATGAAAATCACTTTAAACATGCTAATTTTAGCTCTAACACTGATGATCCACGTACAAATGTGAACTGACGTTCAAAAATAAAACATTTGAAAACGGACCATTTTCCACATTTCTGAAGCATGACGTAATGGGGGGGTGTTATCTCTTTTGTCGAAAATCAGCCGTTTTTGCTCGAACATTAAATGCCTCCAAATGGTATTTAATTAACTTCCCGAGCCCCTGGAAGCATGAAAATCACTTTAAACATGCTAATTTTAGCTCTAACACTGATGATCCACCTACAAATGTGAACTGACGTTCAAAAATAAAACATTTGAAAACGGACCATTTTCCACATTTCTGAAGCATGACGTAATGGGGGGGTGTTATCTCTTTTGTCGAAAATCAGCCGTTTTTGCTCGAACATTAAATGCCTCCAAATGGTATTTAATTAACTTCCCGGGGTGAAGAAACCCTTTTTGAGAACTCAGAGTGAGTAAATTTGCCATTTTCATGCACTTTTAACCATTCCATAAATCTTGTGTTTTGGGCCCCTGGAAGCATGAAAATCACTTTAAACATGCTAATTTTAGCTCTAACACTGATGATCCACCTACAAATGTGAACTGACGTTCAAAAATAAAACATTTGAAAACGGACCATTTTCCACATTTCTGAAGCATGACGTAATGGGGGGGTGTTATCTCTTTTGTCGAAAATCAGCCGTTTTTGCTCGAACATTAAATGCCTCCAAATGGTATTTAATTAACTTCCCGAGCCCCTGGAAGCATGAAAATCACTTTAAACATGCTAATTTTAGCTCTAACACTGATGATCCACCTACAAATGTGAACTGACGTTCAAAAATAAAACATTTGAAAACGGACCATTTTCCACATTTCTGAAGCATGACGTAATGGGGGGGTGTTATCTCTTTTGTCGAAAATCAGCCGTTTTTGCTCGAACATTAAATGCCTCCAAATGGTATTTAATTAACTTCCCGGGGTGAAGAAACCCTTTTTGAGAACTCAGAGTGAGTAAATTGGCCATTTTCATGCACTTTTAACCATTCCATAAATCTTGTGTTTTGGGCCCCTGGAAGCATGAAAATCACTTTAAACATGCTAATTTTAGCTCTAACACTGATGATCCACCTACAAATGTGAACTGACGTTCAAAAATAAAACATTTGAAAACGGACCATTTTCCACATTTCTGAAGCATGACGTAATGGGGGGGTGTTATCTCTTTTGTCGAAAATCAGCCGTTTTTGCTCGAACATTAAATGCCTCCAAATGGTATTTAATTAACTTCCCGAGCCCCTGGAAGCATGAAAATCACTTTAAACATGCTAATTTTAGCTCTAACACTGATGATCCACCTACAAATGTGAACTGACGTTCAAAAATAAAACATTTGAAAACGGACCATTTTCCACATTTCTGAAGCATGACGTAATGGGGGGGTGTTATCTCTTTTGTCGAAAATCAGCCGTTTTTGCTCGAACATTAAATGCCTCCAAATGGTATTTAATTAACTTCCCGGGGTGAAGAAACCCTTTTTGAGAACTCAGAGTGAGTAAATTGGCCATTTTCATGCACTTTTAACCATTCCATAAATCTTGTGTTTTGGGCCCCTGGAAGCATGAAAATCACTTTAAACATGCTAATTTTAGCTCTAACACTGATGATCTACCTACAAATGTGAACTGACGTTCAAAAATAAAACATTTGAAAACGGACCATTTTCCACATTTCTGAAGCATGACGTAATGGGGGGGTGTTATCTCTTTTGTCGAAAATCAGCCGTTTGTGCTCGAACATTAAATGCCTCCAAATGGTATTTAATTAACTTCCCGAGCCCCTGGAAGCATGAAAATCACTTTAAACATGCTAATTTTAGCTCTAACACTGATGATCCACCTACAAATGTGAACTGACGTTCAAAAATAAAACATTTGAAAACGGACCATTTTCCACATTTCTGAAGCATGACGTAATGGGGGGGTGTTATCTCTTTTGTCGAAAATCAGCCGTTTTTGCTCGAACATTAAATGCCTCCAAATGGTATTTAATTAACTTCCCGAGCCCCTGGAAGCATGAAAATCACTTTAAACATGCTAATTTTAGCTCTAACACTGATGATCCACCTACAAATGTGAACTGACGTTCAAAAATAAAACATTTGAAAACGGACCATTTTCCACATTTCTGAAGCATGACGTAATGGGGGGGTGTTATCTCTTTTGTCGAAAATCAGCCGTTTTTGCTCGAACATTAAATGCCTCCAAATGGTATTTAATTAACTTCCCGAGCCCCTGGAAGCATGAAAATCACTTTAAACATGCTAATTTTAGCTCTAACACTGATGATCCACCTACAAATGTGAACTGACGTTCAAAAATAAAACATTTGAAAACGGGACATTTTCCACATTTCTAAAGCATGACGTAATGGGGGGGTGTTATCTCTTTTGTCGAAAATCAGCCGTTTTTGCTCGAACATTAAATGCCTCCAAATGGTATTTAATTAACTTCCCGAGCCCCTGGAAGCATGAAAATCACTTTAAACATGCTAATATTAGCTCTAACACTGATGATCCACCTACAAATGTGAACTGACGTTCAAAAATAAAACATTTGAAAACGGACCATTTTCCACATTTCTGAAGCATGACGTAATGGGGGGGTGTTATCTCTTTTGTCGAAAATCAGCCGTTTTTGCTCGAACATTAAATGCCTCCAAATGGTATTTAATTAACTTCCCGGGGTGAAGAAACCCTTTTTGAGAACTCAGAGTGAGTAAATTGGCCATTTTCATGCACTTTTAACCATTCCATAAATCTTGTGTTTTGGGCCCCTGGAAGCATGAAAATCACTTTAAACATGCTAATTTTAGCTCTAACACTGATGATCCACCTACAAATGTGAACTGACGTTCAAAAATAAAACATTTGAAAACGGACCATTTTCCACATTTCTGAAGCATGACGTAATGGGGGGGGTGTTATCTCTTTTGTCGAAAATCAGCCGTTTTTGCTCGAACATTAAATGCCTCCAAATGGTATTTATTTCACTTCCCGGGGTGAAGAAACCCTTTTTGAGAACTCAGAGTGAGTAAATTGGCCATTTTCATGCACTTTTAACCATTCCATAAATCTTGTGTTTTGGGCCCCTGGAAGCATGAAAATCACTTTAAACATGCTAATTTTAGCTCTAACACTGATGATCCACCTACAAATGTGAACTGACGTTCAAAAATAAAACATTTGAAAACGGACCATTTTCCACATTTCTGAAGCATGACGTAATGGGGGGGTGTTATCTCTTTTGTCGAAAATCAGCCGTTTTTGCTCGAACATTAAATGCCTCCAAATGGTATTTAATTAACTTCCCGAGCCCCTGGAAGCATGAAAATCACTTTAAACATGCTAATTTTAGCTCTAACACTGATGATCCACCTACAAATGTGAACTGACGTTCAAAAATAAAACATTTGAAAACGGACCATTTTCCACATTTCTGAAGCATGACGTAATGGGGGGGTGTTATCTCTTTTGTCGAAAATCAGCCGTTTTTGCTCGAACATTAAATGCCTCCAAATGGTATTTAATTAACTTCCCGAGCCCCTGGAAGCATGAAAATCACTTTAAACATGCTAATTTTAGCTCTAACACTGATGATCCACCTACAAATGTGAACTGACGTTCAAAAATAAAACATTTGAAAACGGACCATTTTCCACATTTCTGAAGCATGACGTAATGGGGGGGTGTTATCTCTTTTGTCGAAAATCAGCCGTTTTTGCTCGAACATTAAATGCCTCCAAATGGTATTTAATTAACTTCCCGAGCCCCTGGAAGCATGAAAATCACTTTAAACATGCTAATTTTAGCTCTAACACTGATGATCCACCTACAAATGTGAACTGACGTTCAAAAATAAAACATTTGAAAACGGACCATTTTCCACATTTCTGAAGCATGACGTAATGGGGGGGGTGTTATCTCTTTTGTCGAAAATCAGCCGTTTTTGCTCAAACATTAAATGCCTCCAAATGGTATTTAATTAACTTCCCGGGGTGAAGAAACCCTTTGTGAGAACTCAGAGTGAGTAAATTGGCCATTTTCATGCACTTTTAACCATTCCATAAATCTTGTGTTTTGGGCCCCTGGAAGCATGAAAATCACTTTAAACATGCTAATTTAAGCTCTAACACTGATGATCCACCTACAAATGTGAACTGACGTTCAAAAATAAAACATTTGAAAACGGACCATTTTCCACATTTCTGAAGCATGACGTAATGGGGGGGTGTTATCTCTTTTGTCGAAAATCAGCCGTTTTTGCTCGAACATTAAATGCCTCCAAATGGTATTTAATTAACTTCCCGAGCCCCTGGAAGCATGAAAATCACTTTAAACATGCTAATTTTAGCTCTAACACTGATGATCCACCTACAAATGTGAACTGACGTTCAAAAATAAAACATTTGAAAACGGACCATTTTCCACATTTCTGAAGCATGACGTAATGGGGGGGTGTTATCTCTTTTGTCGAAAATCAGCCGTTTTTGCTCGAACATTAAATGCCTCCAAATGGTATTTAATTAACTTCCTGAGCCCCTGGAAGCATGAAAATCACTTTAAACATGCTAATTTTAGCTCTAACACTGATGATCCACCTACAAATGTGAACTGACGTTCAAAAATAAAACATTTGAAAACGGACCATTTTCCACATTTCTGAAGCATGACGTAATGGGGGGGTGTTATCTCTTTTGTCGAAAATCAGCCGTTTTTGCTCGAACATTAAATGCCTCCAAATGGTATTTAATTAACTTCCCGAGCCCCTGGAAGCATGAAAATCACTTTAAACATGCTAATTTTAGCTCTAACACTGATGATCCACCTACAAATGTGAACTGACGTTCAAAAATAAAACATTTGAAAACGGACCATTTTCCACATTTCTGAAGCATGACGTAATGGGGGGGTGTTATCTCTTTTGTCGAAAATCAGCCGTTTTTGCTCGAACATTAAATGCCTCCAAATGGTATTTAATTAACTTCCCGGGGTGAAGAAACCCTTTTTGAGAACTCAGAGTGAGTAAATTGGCCATTTTCATGCACTTTTAACCATTCCATAAATCTTGTGTTTTGGGCCCCTGGAAGCATGAAAATCACTTTAAACATGCTAATTTTAGCTCTAACACTGATGATCCACCTACAAATGTGAACTGACGTTCAAAAATAAAACATTTGAAAACGGACCATTTTCCACATTTCTGAAGCATGACGTAATGGGGGGGTGTTATCTCTTTTGTCGAAAATCAGCCGTTTTTGCTCGAACATTAAATGCCTCCAAATGGTATTTATTTCACTTCCCGGGGTGAAGAAACCCTTTTTGAGAACTCAGAGTGAGTAAATTGGCCATTTTCATGCACTTTTAACCATTCCATAAATCTTGTGTTTTGGGCCCCTGGAAGCATGAAAATCACTTTAAACATGCTAATTTTAGCTCTAACACTGATGATCCACCTACAAATGTGAACTGACGTTCAAAAATAAAACATTTGAAAACGGACCATTTTCCACATTTCTGAAGCATGACGTAATGGGGGGGTGTTATCTCTTTTGTCGAAAATCAGCCGTTTTTGCTCGAACATTAAATGCCTCCAAATGGTATTTAATTAACTTCCCGAGCCCCTGGAAGCATGAAAATCACTTTAAACATGCTAATTTTAGCTCTAACACTGATGATCCACCTACAAATGTGAACTGACGTTCAAAAATAAAACATTTGAAAACGGACCATTTTCCACATTTCTGAAGCATGACGTAATGGGGGGGTGTTATCTCTTTTGTCGAAAATCAGCCGTTTTTGCTCGAACATTAAATGCCTCCAAATGGTATTTAATTAACTTCCCGAGCCCCTGGAAGCATGAAAATCACTTTAAACATGCTAATTTTAGCTCTAACACTGATGATCCACCTACAAATGTGAACTGACGTTCAAAAATAAAACATTTGAAAACGGACCATTTTCCACATTTCTGAAGCATGACGTAATGGGGGGGTGTTATCTCTTTTGTCGAAAATCAGCCGTTTTTGCTCGAACATTAAATGCCTCCAAATGGTATTTAATTAACTTCCCGAGCCCCTGGAAGCATGAAAATCACTTTAAACATGCTAATTTTAGCTCTAACACTGATGATCCACCTACAAATGTGAACTGACGTTCAAAAATAAAACATTTGAAAACGGACCATTTTCCACATTTCTGAAGCATGACGTAATGGGGGGGTGTTATCTCTTTTGTCGAAAATCAGCCGTTTTTGCTCAAACATTAAATGCCTCCAAATGGTATTTAATTAACTTCCCGGGGTGAAGAAACCCTTTGTGAGAACTCAGAGTGAGTAAATTGGCCATTTTCATGCACTTTTAACCATTCCATAAATCTTGTGTTTTGGGCCCCTGGAAGCATGAAAATCACTTTAAACATGCTAATTTTAGCTCTAACACTGATGATCCACCTACAAATGTGAACTGACGTTCAAAAATAAAACATTTGAAAACGGACCATTTTCCACATTTCTGAAGCATGACGTAATGGGGGGGTGTTATCTCTTTTGTCGAAAATCAGCCGTTTTTGCTCGAACATTAAATGCCTCCAAATGGTATTTAATTAACTTCCCGAGCCCCTGGAAGCATGAAAATCACTTTAAACATGCTAATTTTAGCTCTAACACTGATGATCCACCTACAAATGTGAACTGACGTTCAAAAATAAAACATTTGAAAACGGACCATTTTCCACATTTCTGAAGCATGACGTAATGGGGGGGTGTTATCTCTTTTGTCGAAAATCAGCCGTTTTTGCTCGAACATTAAATGCCTCCAAATGGTATTTAATTAACTTCCCGAGCCCCTGGAAGCATGAAAATCACTTTAAACATGCTAATTTTAGCTCTAACACTGATGATCCACCTACAAATGTGAACTGACGTTCAAAAATAAAACATTTGAAAACGGACCATTTTCCACATTTCTGAAGCATGACGTAATGGGGGGGTGTTATCTCTTTTGTTGAAAATCAGCCGTTTTTGCTCGAACATTAAATGCCTCCAAATGGTATTTAATTAACTTCCCGGGGTGAAGAAACCCTTTTTGAGAACTCAGAGTGAGTAAATTTGCCATTTTCATGCACTTTTAACCATTCCATAAATCTTGTGTTTTGGGCCCCTGGAAGCATGAAAATCACTTTAAACATGCTAATTTTAGCTCTAACACTGATGATCCACCTACAAATGTGAACTGACGTTCAAAAATAAAACATTTGAAAACGGACCATTTTCCACATTTCTGAAGCATGACGTAATGGGGGGGTGTTATCTCTTTTGTCGAAAATCAGCCGTTTTTGCTCGAACATTAAATGCCTCCAAATGGTATTTAATTAACTTCCCGAGCCCCTGGAAGCATGAAAATCACTTTAAACATGCTAATTTTAGCTCTAACACTGATGATCCACCTACAAATGTGAACTGACGTTCAAAAATAAAACATTTGAAAACGGACCATTTTCTACATTTCTGAAGCATGACGTAATGGGGGGGTGTTATCTCTTTTGTCGAAAATCAGCCGTTTTTGCTCGAACATTAAATGCCTCCAAATGGTATTTAATTAACTTCCCGGGGTGAAGAAACCCTTTTTGAGAACTCAGAGTGAGTAAATTGGCCATTTTCATGCACTTTTAACCATTCCATAAATCTTGTGTTTTGGGCCCCTGGAAGCATGAAAATCACTTTAAACATGCTAATTTTAGCTCTAACACTGATGATCCACCTACAAATGTGAACTGACGTTCAAAAATAAAACATTTGAAAACGGACCATTTTCCACATTTCTGAAGCATGACGTAATGGGGGGGGTGTTATCTCTTTTGTCGAAAATCAGCCGTTTTTGCTCGAACATTAAGTGCCTCCAAATGGTATATATTTCACTTCCCGGGGTGAAGAAACCCTTTTTGAGAACTCAGAGTGAGTAAATTGGCCATTTTCATGCACTTTTAACCATTCCATAAATCTTGTGTTTTGGGCCCCTGGAAGCATGAAAATCACTTTAAACATGCTAATTTTAGCTCTAACACTGATGATCCACCTACAAATGTGAACTGACGTTCAAAAATAAAACATTTGAAAACGGACCATTTTCCACATTTCTGAAGCATGACGTAATGGGGGGGTGTTATCTCTTTTGTCGAAAATCAGCCGTTTTTGCTCGAACATTAAATGCCTCCAAATGGTATTTAATTAACTTCCCGAGCCCCTGGAAGCATGAAAATCACTTTAAACATGCTAATTTTAGCTCTAACATTGATGATCCACCTACAAATGTGAACTGACGTTCAAAAATAAAACATTTGAAAACGGACCATTTTCCACATTTCTGAAGCATGACGTAATGGGGGGGTGTTATCTCTTTTGTCGAAAATCAGCCGTTTTTGCTCGAACATTAAATGCCTCCAAATGGTATTTAATTAACTTCCCGAGCCCCTGGAAGCATGAAAATCACTTTAAACATGCTAATTTTAGCTCTAACACTGATGATCCACCTACAAATGTGAACTGACGTTCAAAAATAAAACATTTGAAAACGGACCATTTTCCACATTTCTGAAGCATGACGTAATGGGGGGGTGTTATCTCTTTTGTCGAAAATCAGCCGTTTTTGCTCGAACATTAAATGCCTCCAAATGGTATTTAATTAACTTCCCGAGCCCCTGGAAGCATGAAAATCACTTTAAACATGCTAATTTTAGCTCTAACACTGATGATCCACCTACAAATGTGAACTGACGTTCAAAAATAAAACATTTGAAAACGGACCATTTTCCACATTTCTGAAGCATGACGTAATGGGGGGGTGTTATCTCTTTTGTCGAAAATCAGCCGTTTTTGCTCAAACATTAAATGCCTCCAAATGGTATTTAATTAACTTCCCGGGGTGAAGAAACCCTTTGTGAGAACTCAGAGTGAGTAAATTGGCCATTTTCATGCACTTTTAACCATTCCATAAATCTTGTGTTTTGGGCCCCTGGAAGCATGAAAATCACTTTAAACATGCTAATTTTAGCTCTAACACTGATGATCCACCTACAAATGTGAACTGACGTTCAAAAATAAAACATTTGAAAACGGACCATTTTCCACATTTCTGAAGCATGACGTAATGGGGGGGTGTTATCTCTTTTGTCGAAAATCAGCCGTTTTTGCTCGAACATTAAATGCCTCCAAATGGTATTTAATTAACTTCCCGAGCCCCTGGAAGCATGAAAATCACTTTAAACATGCTAATTTTAGCTCTAACACTGATGATCCACGTACAAATGTGAACTGACGTTCAAAAATAAAACATTTGAAAACGGACCATTTTCCACATTTCTGAAGCATGACGTAATGGGGGGGTGTTATCTCTTTTGTCGAAAATCAGCCGTTTTTGCTCGAACATTAAATGCCTCCAAATGGTATTTAATTAACTTCCCGAGCCCCTGGAAGCATGAAAATCACTTTAAACATGCTAATTTTAGCTCTAACACTGATGATCCACCTACAAATGTGAACTGACGTTCAAAAATAAAACATTTGAAAACGGACCATTTTCCACATTTCTGAAGCATGACGTAATGGGGGGGTGTTATCTCTTTTGTCGAAAATCAGCCGTTTTTGCTCGAACATTAAATGCCTCCAAATGGTATTTAATTAACTTCCCGGGGTGAAGAAACCCTTTTTGAGAACTCAGAGTGAGTAAATTTGCCATTTTCATGCACTTTTAACCATTCCATAAATCTTGTGTTTTGGGCCCCTGGAAGCATGAAAATCACTTTAAACATGCTAATTTTAGCTCTAACACTGATGATCCACCTACAAATGTGAACTGACGTTCAAAAATAAAACATTTGAAAACGGACCATTTTCCACATTTCTGAAGCATGACGTAATGGGGGGGTGTTATCTCTTTTGTCGAAAATCAGCCGTTTTTGCTCGAACATTAAATGCCTCCAAATGGTATTTAATTAACTTCCCGAGCCCCTGGAAGCATGAAAATCACTTTAAACATGCTAATTTTAGCTCTAACACTGATGATCCACCTACAAATGTGAACTGACGTTCAAAAATAAAACATTTGAAAACGGACCATTTTCCACATTTCTGAAGCATGACGTAATGGGGGGGTGTTATCTCTTTTGTCGAAAATCAGCCGTTTTTGCTCGAACATTAAATGCCTCCAAATGGTATTTAATTAACTTCCCGGGGTGAAGAAACCCTTTTTGAGAACTCAGAGTGAGTAAATTGGCCATTTTCATGCACTTTTAACCATTCCATAAATCTTGTGTTTTGGGCCCCTGGAAGCATGAAAATCACTTTAAACATGCTAATTTTAGCTCTAACACTGATGATCCACCTACAAATGTGAACTGACGTTCAAAAATAAAACATTTGAAAACGGACCATTTTCCACATTTCTGAAGCATGACGTAATGGGGGGGTGTTATCTCTTTTGTCGAAAATCAGCCGTTTTTGCTCGAACATTAAATGCCTCCAAATGGTATTTAATTAACTTCCCGAGCCCCTGGAAGCATGAAAATCACTTTAAACATGCTAATTTTAGCTCTAACACTGATGATCCACCTACAAATGTGAACTGACGTTCAAAAATAAAACATTTGAAAACGGACCATTTTCCACATTTCTGAAGCATGACGTAATGGGGGGGTGTTATCTCTTTTGTCGAAAATCAGCCGTTTTTGCTCGAACATTAAATGCCTCCAAATGGTATTTAATTAACTTCCCGGGGTGAAGAAACCCTTTTTGAGAACTCAGAGTGAGTAAATTGGCCATTTTCATGCACTTTTAACCATTCCATAAATCTTGTGTTTTGGGCCCCTGGAAGCATGAAAATCACTTTAAACATGCTAATTTTAGCTCTAACACTGATGATCTACCTACAAATGTGAACTGACGTTCAAAAATAAAACATTTGAAAACGGACCATTTTCCACATTTCTGAAGCATGACGTAATGGGGGGGTGTTATCTCTTTTGTCGAAAATCAGCCGTTTGTGCTCGAACATTAAATGCCTCCAAATGGTATTTAATTAACTTCCCGAGCCCCTGGAAGCATGAAAATCACTTTAAACATGCTAATTTTAGCTCTAACACTGATGATCCACCTACAAATGTGAACTGACGTTCAAAAATAAAACATTTGAAAACGGACCATTTTCCACATTTCTGAAGCATGACGTAATGGGGGGGTGTTATCTCTTTTGTCGAAAATCAGCCGTTTTTGCTCGAACATTAAATGCCTCCAAATGGTATTTAATTAACTTCCCGAGCCCCTGGAAGCATGAAAATCACTTTAAACATGCTAATTTTAGCTCTAACACTGATGATCCACCTACAAATGTGAACTGACGTTCAAAAATAAAACATTTGAAAACGGACCATTTTCCACATTTCTGAAGCATGACGTAATGGGGGGGTGTTATCTCTTTTGTCGAAAATCAGCCGTTTTTGCTCGAACATTAAATGCCTCCAAATGGTATTTAATTAACTTCCCGAGCCCCTGGAAGCATGAAAATCACTTTAAACATGCTAATTTTAGCTCTAACACTGATGATCCACCTACAAATGTGAACTGACGTTCAAAAATAAAACATTTGAAAACGGGACATTTTCCACATTTCTAAAGCATGACGTAATGGGGGGGTGTTATCTCTTTTGTCGAAAATCAGCCGTTTTTGCTCGAACATTAAATGCCTCCAAATGGTATTTAATTAACTTCCCGAGCCCCTGGAAGCATGAAAATCACTTTAAACATGCTAATATTAGCTCTAACACTGATGATCCACCTACAAATGTGAACTGACGTTCAAAAATAAAACATTTGAAAACGGACCATTTTCCACATTTCTGAAGCATGACGTAATGGGGGGGTGTTATCTCTTTTGTCGAAAATCAGCCGTTTTTGCTCGAACATTAAATGCCTCCAAATGGTATTTAATTAACTTCCCGAGCCCCTGGAAGCATGAAAATCACTTTAAACATGCTAATTTTAGCTCTAACACTGATGATCCACCTACAAATGTGAACTGACGTTCAAAAATAAAACATTTGAAAACGGACCATTTTCCACATTTCTGAAGCATGACGTAATGGGGGGGGTGTTATCTCTTTTGTCGAAAATCAGCCGTTTTTGCTCGAACATTAAATGCCTCCAAATGGTATTTATTTCACTTCCCGGGGTGAAGAAACCCTTTTTGAGAACTCAGAGTGAGTAAATTGGCCATTTTCATGCACTTTTAACCATTCCATAAATCTTGTGTTTTGGGCCCCTGGAAGCATGAAAATCACTTTAAACATGCTAATTTTAGCTCTAACACTGATGATCCACCTACAAATGTGAACTGACGTTCAAAAATAAAACATTTGAAAACGGACCATTTTCCACATTTCTGAAGCATGACGTAATGGGGGGGTGTTATCTCTTTTGTCGAAAATCAGCCGTTTTTGCTCGAACATTAAATGCCTCCAAATGGTATTTAATTAACTTCCCGAGCCCCTGGAAGCATGAAAATCACTTTAAACATGCTAATTTTAGCTCTAACACTGATGATCCACCTACAAATGTGAACTGACGTTCAAAAATAAAACATTTGAAAACGGACCATTTTCCACATTTCTGAAGCATGACGTAATGGGGGGGTGTTATCTCTTTTGTCGAAAATCAGCCGTTTTTGCTCGAACATTAAATGCCTCCAAATGGTATTTAATTAACTTCCCGAGCCCCTGGAAGCATGAAAATCACTTTAAACATGCTAATTTTAGCTCTAACACTGATGATCCACCTACAAATGTGAACTGACGTTCAAAAATAAAACATTTGAAAACGGACCATTTTCCACATTTCTGAAGCATGACGTAATGGGGGGGTGTTATCTCTTTTGTCGAAAATCAGCCGTTTTTGCTCGAACATTAAATGCCTCCAAATGGTATTTAATTAACTTCCCGAGCCCCTGGAAGCATGAAAATCACTTTAAACATGCTAATTTTAGCTCTAACACTGATGATCCACCTACAAATGTGAACTGACGTTCAAAAATAAAACATTTGAAAACGGACCATTTTCCACATTTCTGAAGCATGACGTAATGGGGGGGGTGTTATCTCTTTTGTCGAAAATCAGCCGTTTTTGCTCAAACATTAAATGCCTCCAAATGGTATTTAATTAACTTCCCGGGGTGAAGAAACCCTTTGTGAGAACTCAGAGTGAGTAAATTGGCCATTTTCATGCACTTTTAACCATTCCATAAATCTTGTGTTTTGGGCCCCTGGAAGCATGAAAATCACTTTAAACATGCTAATTTAAGCTCTAACACTGATGATCCACCTACAAATGTGAACTGACGTTCAAAAATAAAACATTTGAAAACGGACCATTTTCCACATTTCTGAAGCATGACGTAATGGGGGGGTGTTATCTCTTTTGTCGAAAATCAGCCGTTTTTGCTCGAACATTAAATGCCTCCAAATGGTATTTAATTAACTTCCCGAGCCCCTGGAAGCATGAAAATCACTTTAAACATGCTAATTTTAGCTCTAACACTGATGATCCACCTACAAATGTGAACTGACGTTCAAAAATAAAACATTTGAAAACGGACCATTTTCCACATTTCTGAAGCATGACGTAATGGGGGGGTGTTATCTCTTTTGTCGAAAATCAGCCGTTTTTGCTCGAACATTAAATGCCTCCAAATGGTATTTAATTAACTTCCTGAGCCCCTGGAAGCATGAAAATCACTTTAAACATGCTAATTTTAGCTCTAACACTGATGATCCACCTACAAATGTGAACTGACGTTCAAAAATAAAACATTTGAAAACGGACCATTTTCCACATTTCTGAAGCATGACGTAATGGGGGGGTGTTATCTCTTTTGTCGAAAATCAGCCGTTTTTGCTCGAACATTAAATGCCTCCAAATGGTATTTAATTAACTTCCCGAGCCCCTGGAAGCATGAAAATCACTTTAAACATGCTAATTTTAGCTCTAACACTGATGATCCACCTACAAATGTGAACTGACGTTCAAAAATAAAACATTTGAAAACGGACCATTTTCCACATTTCTGAAGCATGACGTAATGGGGGGGTGTTATCTCTTTTGTCGAAAATCAGCCGTTTTTGCTCGAACATTAAATGCCTCCAAATGGTATTTAATTAACTTCCCGGGGTGAAGAAACCCTTTTTGAGAACTCAGAGTGAGTAAATTGGCCATTTTCATGCACTTTTAACCATTCCATAAATCTTGTGTTTTGGGCCCCTGGAAGCATGAAAATCACTTTAAACATGCTAATTTTAGCTCTAACACTGATGATCCACCTACAAATGTGAACTGACGTTCAAAAATAAAACATTTGAAAACGGACCATTTTCCACATTTCTGAAGCATGACGTAATGGGGGGGTGTTATCTCTTTTGTCGAAAATCAGCCGTTTTTGCTCGAACATTAAATGCCTCCAAATGGTATTTATTTCACTTCCCGGGGTGAAGAAACCCTTTTTGAGAACTCAGAGTGAGTAAATTGGCCATTTTCATGCACTTTTAACCATTCCATAAATCTTGTGTTTTGGGCCCCTGGAAGCATGAAAATCACTTTAAACATGCTAATTTTAGCTCTAACACTGATGATCCACCTACAAATGTGAACTGACGTTCAAAAATAAAACATTTGAAAACGGACCATTTTCCACATTTCTGAAGCATGACGTAATGGGGGGGTGTTATCTCTTTTGTCGAAAATCAGCCGTTTTTGCTCGAACATTAAATGCCTCCAAATGGTATTTAATTAACTTCCCGAGCCCCTGGAAGCATGAAAATCACTTTAAACATGCTAATTTTAGCTCTAACACTGATGATCCACCTACAAATGTGAACTGACGTTCAAAAATAAAACATTTGAAAACGGACCATTTTCCACATTTCTGAAGCATGACGTAATGGGGGGGTGTTATCTCTTTTGTCGAAAATCAGCCGTTTTTGCTCGAACATTAAATGCCTCCAAATGGTATTTAATTAACTTCCCGAGCCCCTGGAAGCATGAAAATCACTTTAAACATGCTAATTTTAGCTCTAACACTGATGATCCACCTACAAATGTGAACTGACGTTCAAAAATAAAACATTTGAAAACGGACCATTTTCCACATTTCTGAAGCATGACGTAATGGGGGGGTGTTATCTCTTTTGTCGAAAATCAGCCGTTTTTGCTCGAACATTAAATGCCTCCAAATGGTATTTAATTAACTTCCCGAGCCCCTGGAAGCATGAAAATCACTTTAAACATGCTAATTTTAGCTCTAACACTGATGATCCACCTACAAATGTGAACTGACGTTCAAAAATAAAACATTTGAAAACGGACCATTTTCCACATTTCTGAAGCATGACGTAATGGGGGGGTGTTATCTCTTTTGTCGAAAATCAGCCGTTTTTGCTCAAACATTAAATGCCTCCAAATGGTATTTAATTAACTTCCCGGGGTGAAGAAACCCTTTGTGAGAACTCAGAGTGAGTAAATTGGCCATTTTCATGCACTTTTAACCATTCCATAAATCTTGTGTTTTGGGCCCCTGGAAGCATGAAAATCACTTTAAACATGCTAATTTTAGCTCTAACACTGATGATCCACCTACAAATGTGAACTGACGTTCAAAAATAAAACATTTGAAAACGGACCATTTTCCACATTTCTGAAGCATGACGTAATGGGGGGGTGTTATCTCTTTTGTCGAAAATCAGCCGTTTTTGCTCGAACATTAAATGCCTCCAAATGGTATTTAATTAACTTCCCGAGCCCCTGGAAGCATGAAAATCACTTTAAACATGCTAATTTTAGCTCTAACACTGATGATCCACCTACAAATGTGAACTGACGTTCAAAAATAAAACATTTGAAAACGGACCATTTTCCACATTTCTGAAGCATGACGTAATGGGGGGGTGTTATCTCTTTTGTCGAAAATCAGCCGTTTTTGCTCGAACATTAAATGCCTCCAAATGGTATTTAATTAACTTCCCGAGCCCCTGGAAGCATGAAAATCACTTTAAACATGCTAATTTTAGCTCTAACACTGATGATCCACCTACAAATGTGAACTGACGTTCAAAAATAAAACATTTGAAAACGGACCATTTTCCACATTTCTGAAGCATGACGTAATGGGGGGGTGTTATCTCTTTTGTTGAAAATCAGCCGTTTTTGCTCGAACATTAAATGCCTCCAAATGGTATTTAATTAACTTCCCGGGGTGAAGAAACCCTTTTTGAGAACTCAGAGTGAGTAAATTTGCCATTTTCATGCACTTTTAACCATTCCATAAATCTTGTGTTTTGGGCCCCTGGAAGCATGAAAATCACTTTAAACATGCTAATTTTAGCTCTAACACTGATGATCCACCTACAAATGTGAACTGACGTTCAAAAATAAAACATTTGAAAACGGACCATTTTCCACATTTCTGAAGCATGACGTAATGGGGGGGTGTTATCTCTTTTGTCGAAAATCAGCCGTTTTTGCTCGAACATTAAATGCCTCCAAATGGTATTTAATTAACTTCCCGAGCCCCTGGAAGCATGAAAATCACTTTAAACATGCTAATTTTAGCTCTAACACTGATGATCCACCTACAAATGTGAACTGACGTTCAAAAATAAAACATTTGAAAACGGACCATTTTCTACATTTCTGAAGCATGACGTAATGGGGGGGTGTTATCTCTTTTGTCGAAAATCAGCCGTTTTTGCTCGAACATTAAATGCCTCCAAATGGTATTTAATTAACTTCCCGGGGTGAAGAAACCCTTTTTGAGAACTCAGAGTGAGTAAATTGGCCATTTTCATGCACTTTTAACCATTCCATAAATCTTGTGT
The DNA here is from genome assembly GCF_964263255.1 of Lissotriton vulgaris. Classification (NCBI taxonomy): domain Eukaryota; kingdom Metazoa; phylum Chordata; class Amphibia; order Caudata; family Salamandridae; genus Lissotriton; species Lissotriton vulgaris. The sequence goes on along the minus strand of NW_028244285.1, from coordinate 1,240 downwards.
TTTGGGCCCCTGGAAGCATGAAAATCACTTTAAACATGCTAATTTTAGCTCTAACACTGATGATCCACCTACAAATGTGAACTGACGTTCAAAAATAAAACATTTGAAAACGGACCATTTTCCACATTTCTGAAGCATGACGTAATGGGGGGGTGTTATCTCTTTTGTCGAAAATCAGCCGTTTTTGCTCGAACATTAAGTGCCTCCAAATGGTATATATTTCACTTCCCGGGGTGAAGAAACCCTTTTTGAGAACTCAGAGTGAGTAAATTGGCCATTTTCATGCACTTTTAACCATTCCATAAATCTTGTGTTTTGGGCCCCTGGAAGCATGAAAATCACTTTAAACATGCTAATTTTAGCTCTAACACTGATGATCCACCTACAAATGTGAACTGACGTTCAAAAATAAAACATTTGAAAACGGACCATTTTCCACATTTCTGAAGCATGACGTAATGGGGGGTGTTATCTCTTTTGTCGAAAATCAGCCGTTTTTGCTCGAACATTAAATGCCTCCAAATGGTATTTAATTAACTTCCCGAGCCCCTGGAAGCATGAAAATCACTTTAAACATGCTAATTTTAGCTCTAACATTGATGATCCACCTACAAATGTGAACTGACGTTCAAAAATAAAACATTTGAAAACGGACCATTTTCCACATTTCTGAAGCATGACGTAATGGGGGGGTGTTATCTCTTTTGTCGAAAATCAGCCGTTTTTGCTCGAACATTAAATGCCTCCAAATGGTATTTAATTAACTTCCCGAGCCCCTGGAAGCATGAAAATCACTTTAAACATGCTAATTTTAGCTCTAACACTGATGATCCACCTACAAATGTGAACTGACGTTCAAAAATAAAACATTTGAAAACGGACCATTTTCCACATTTCTGAAGCATGACGTAATGGGGGGGTGTTATCTCTTTTGTCGAAAATGAGCCGTTTTTGCTCGAACATTAAATGCCTCCAAATGGTATTTAATTAACTTCCCGAGCCCCTGGAAGCATGAAAATCACTTTAAACATGCTAATTTTAGCTCTAACACTGATGATCCACCTACAAATGTGAACTGACGTTCAAAAATAAAACATTTGAAAACGGACCATTTTCCACATTTCTGAAGCATGACGTAATGGGGGGGTGTTATCTCTTTTGTCGAAAATCAGCCGTTTTTGCTCAAACATTAAATGCCTCCAAATGGTATTTAATTAACTTCCCGGGGTGAAGAAACCCT